>NW_024609069.1:0-104079 GCF_018296145.1 Oncorhynchus tshawytscha | reverse complement strand
CCTGGTATGGAAACTGCACCGCCCTCAACCGTAAGGCTCTCCAGAGGGTAGTGAGGTCTGCACAACGCATCACCGGGGCAAACTACCTGCCCTCCAGGACACCTACACCACCCGATGCTACAGGAAGGCCATAAAGATCATCAAGGGCATCAACCACCGAGCCACTGCCTGTTCACCCCGCTGTCATCCAGAAGGCGAGGTCAGTACAGGTGCATCAAAGCTGGGACCGAGAGACTGAAAAACAGCTTCTATCTCAAGGCCATCAGACTGTTAAACAGCCACCACTAACATTGAGTGGCTACTGCCAACACACTGTCAATGACACTGACTCTACTCCAGCCACTTTAATAATGGGAATTGATGGGAAATTATGTAAATATATCTCTAGCCACTTTAAACAATGCTACCTTATATAATGTTACTTACCCTACATTATTCATCTCATATGCATACGTAGATACTGTACTCTATATCATCGACTGCATCCTTATGTAATACATGTATCACTAGCCACTTTAACTATGCCACTTGGTTTACATACTCATCTCATATGTATATACTGTACTCGATATCATCTGCTGTATCTTGCCTATGCTGCTCTGTACCATCACTCATTCATATATCCTTATGTACATATTCCTTATCCCCTTACACTGTGTATAAGACAGTAGTTTTTTTGGAATTGTTAGTTAGATTACTTGTTCGTTATTACTGCATTGTCGGAACTAGAAGCACAAGCATTTCGCTACACTCACATTAACATCTGCTAACCATGTGTATGTGACAAATAAAATTTGATTTGATTTGATTTGGCTGGTCTCCAAACTGCGCCAGGCCAGTGGTGTTGTAACAGCCATTTAACTGCTCTCTCTCTCTGTTGGAGTGGACTGAAAGACAGGGAATTGGGTCCCAAATGACACCCTATTCCTTCCTTAGTGCCCTATGTGCCCTGGTCAAAGAGCATAGGACGCTATTTGGGACATAATGGTTGTGGTGTTGTCATTCTTTTAGTTTGTGTTTCAACAATACTGTCAAACTACGTGGTCCCATAAGCTATGTAATGTCTGTAAGTCTGAATTGTGATCCTTGTTTTGTGAGAACAGAAAGATGGTGTGACAATGACATTCATATCTGTCCTAATGGCCCTGTTCAAATGTAGTGCATTATAAAAGAGGATAGCCTCACTCACAGAAAGCCAGCCTCAGGGAGATGTTGAGAGTGACTTGTAGAACACACAGCACTCCAAAACACACAGCAGCCAGCCTGTAGACTCCAGTTCTTCCATCTGCAGAGGAACACACACACGGCAACAGACACACACACACACACACACACGCACGCACGCACGCACGCAGGCAGGCAGGCAGGCAGGCAGGCAGGCAGGCAGGCAGGCAGGCAGGCACACACACACACACACACACACACACACACAACACACAAACGCACGCACGCACGCACGCACGCACGCGTGCGCACACACACACGTGCGCACACACACACACACACACACACACACACACACACACACACACACACACAAACACGCACGCACGCACGCACGCACACACACACACACACACACACACACACACACACACACACACACACACACACACAGACACACACACAGACACACACACACACACACACACACACACACACACACACACACACTACCACCATCATTAATGATTCAGATTTAAACAGACACACACACACACACACACACACACACACACACACACACACACACACTACCACCATCATTAATGATTCAGATTTAAACAGAACACAGATCCCTTACTAATTTTGAGAACCAAACATTTCCAACGTGTCATTGGTTTTCCAGCAGCAGTTTGCTCAAGAGTGTGGTCATCTCACATCAGACAAACAGGAAGCTACTGTATGAAGAAATGACTAAAGTTACACAATATAGACGTAGCATGATTTAAAGGGTCAATCTGTGATTTTTATATCCATTTTTTAAACATGAATTTAAATGAATGATATTTACCAAATTGATTCTTGAAAAATGTAACATAGAAATACCTCATGATCTTAGTTGAACTGTCTAACCCCATCAGAACCCAAATATAAACTTGTTTTACCATGGAATTATAAACTATGGAAATGTAAATGAACACTGTGTAGCCTCAAATGGGTCAAACTATCATTTTGATCATGGATGGTCACTCCTTGCAGAGACACTGGGGTGGCAGGTTAGCCTAGTGGTTAGAGCATTGGACTAATAACTAAACTATCATTTTGATCATGGATGGTCACTCCTTGCAGAGACACTGGGGTGGCAGGTTAGCCTAGTGGTTAGAGCATTGGACTAATAACTAAACTATCATTTTGATCATGGATGGTCACTCCTTGCAGAGACACTGGGGTGGCAGGTTAGCCTAGTGGTTAGAGCGTTGGACTAATAACTAAACTATCATTTTGATCATGGATGGTCACTCCTTGTAGAGACACTGGGGTGGCAGGTTAGTCTAGTGGTTAGAGCGTTGGACTAATAACTAAACTATCATTTTGATCATGGATGGTCACTCCTTGCAGAGACCCTGGGGTTGCAGGTTAGCCTAGTGGTTAGAGCGTTGGACTAATAACTAAACTATAATTTTGATCATGGATGGTCACTCCTTGTAGAGACACTGGGGTGGCAGGTTAGCCTAGTGGTTAGAGCGTTGGACTAATAACTAAACTATAATTTTGATCATGGATGGTCACTCCTTGCAGAGGCTCTGGGGTGGCAGGTTAGCCTAGTGGTTAGAGCGTTGGACTAATAACTAAACTATCATTTTGATCATGGATGGTCACTCCTTGCAGAGGCTCTGGGGTGGCAGGTTAGCCTAGTGGTTAGAGCATTGGACTAATAACTAAAAGGCTGCAAGTTCAAATCCCTGAGCTGACAAGGTACAAATCTGTTGTTCTGTCCCTGAACAGGCAGTTCCTAAGCCATCATTGAAAATTAGAATTTGTTCTTAACTTGCCTTGCCTAGGTAAATAAAGGTGAAATACTGTGGCTCTCTCTTTGATTTTGAGAGTGATTATATTTTCCAGCTCCTCAGTCTGGGTTTAAAATGTGTTGTTGTTTAAAAAGGTTATTTTCAATTAATCATATTTAAATAGTTCCTAATACTTTCAATAGCTGAAGAAAAAAAATACATTGAATTGATACATTTTGGTGAACGTGACCCCAGCAGGTTTTGAACACCCTGCTCCATTCTAACTGAACCACCCAGAAGACAGAACACTACAAATGTACAAGTGTTTTTCTAGTGTGTGGTATTAGTGTGTGAATGCGTTCAGTTTGTACATGCAGACCTGTCTGCGTGCCTCAGCTCAGTTAGAATGGAGCAGGGTGTCTGAATGGAGCTGCGTGCCTCAGCTCGGGCTGCGTGCCTCAGCCCGGTTACAACAGAGCCTGGGTGCGAACCCAGAGTCATTGGTGGCACAGCTGGCGCTGCAGTACAGCGCCCTTAACCACTGCGCCACCCGGGAGGCCCAGGGTGTTGTAATTGTTGTGTAAAAGGTCTCTCTCTTTAGTCAGGTTGTTGTAATTGGTCTGTAGCTGGTTTCTATCCTCAGTCAGGTTGTTGTAATTGGTCTGTAGCTGGTCTCTCTCTTTAATCAGGTTTTTGGAACTGGTCTGTAGTTGGTCATGCTCCTCAGTCAGGTTGTTGTTACTGGTCTGTAACTGATCTCTCTCTTTAGTCAGGTTGCTGTAATTGGTCTGTAGCTGTTCTCTCTCTTCAGTCATGTTGTTGTAATTGGTCTGCAGCTGGCCTCTCCTCAGTCAGGTTTTTGTAATTGGTCTGTAGCTGGTCACCTTCTGCTACTTCTTTTCACCTTTTTTCTGATTCCTGAGAAACTTCCTGGTGTACTTGGGAAAGTGACTCCTCATGGTAAAATCTACTGTATGATTACATTTCTAACTGACTCCTAATGGAAATATCTACTGTATGATTACCTTTCTAACTGACTCTTAATGGTAATATCTACTCTATGATTACATTTATAACTGACTCCTAATGGTAATATCTACTGTATGATTACCTTTCTAACTGACTCCTAATGGTAATATCTACTGTATGATTACTAGTAGTTGAGTAGTTACTCTGATGTGTGTCTCCACTGGTACCTCTCTGATGTCTGTCTGTCTGCAGTGCACTTCAGTTGATAGAATGTCTTAAGTATCCAATCACCTTCAAGCAGGACGTCATATTTTGCAAGTCCTGCTGGTGTCGTTGTCCATAAGAAAGACACGTTATGGCTTGCACTCCGTGACTGGCCATCGATGGCCATATATGGGCCTTTTGTCCTATCTATGCTGTGTGTGTGTGACATCAGTGTGAGAAAATATTCAGAAGTGTGTGTAAGAAATCTGTCTGCATCTTTATCAGAGGTTTAAAAGGGGAACTTCATAGTGTGCGTTCGTGCATGTGTGTATGTCTGCCTGCACACAGTGTGTGTCCTCTAAGTCCTGTTCTGTCATCTGTGTCCAACTGCAGGTCACACTTAAACGATCCAATCACATTCAATCAGGAAGCTGGTAGACGTCAGGGGACATTGTTCATTTATTTATTAATCTGTGCCTTTGTTCTTCTCATTATAAAAAGGATTGATGATAATAATCGATCATGAAAAAAATAGAGAAAAATGATTAATGAACTTAGCGGAAGCATGGCAAATCACATGACATGTTGCTAATAAAAACAATGAATACAAGCATTTTAGAGTGTGGTGTGTCTACACACTCATCTAAATCTTAACATAAAATCCTCTCCTCCTCACCAGTATTAGAGGAGAAGGTCCCTCCCCGAGGAATGTATTCTCCAATGTGTTTTGAGAAGGAGGGGAGGAGAGAGGATGCGAGGAGTAATCGAGGAAGGATGAATTGAGGAAAAGCCAGTAGGCCAGTCTGTAATACCACTTTTTCAACTCTATGGTGAGTCCATCTCTCACGTTAACCACTAGGTGGAATCATCACGTAACCTTTCAACAGTGTAAACAACCATCAACATGAGAAAGGTAGCGGTAGAGAGAGAGAATTGTGTACAGCCTACATGCAATGCTACATAATGAACTGTACATTTAAACATTGACAGCAGCTATTGGGTGATATATACCTCATTTGTTTTGTATGTGTTCATGCTTGTGTGTGTGTGTGTGTGTGTGTGTGTGTGCCTTTCTTTCCAAAGTCTAGTTCAGAGTGCCATTCTAACAAAATATAGAATCCGTCTTCAGAGTTCCTTAAACAGCAGTACCTACAAGAGGCCTTTTTCACAGATCCAGAACTGTGGATTTGAACACTGATAGTCCCACCCTTTTCTGTATCCTGATGACCAGTAACGTACAACCACACAGTTCTCCACTCCACCACCATAAGGGCCTCCACTCCTCCAATAGCTGCAGTAGAAACAACAGAGTTACATTGATCACTCTCTCAGAACCCAGAGTATGAACAGCACAGAGTTAGACTGGACTCTCTCTCAGAACCTAGAGTATGAACACAGAGAATCAGTCCAACTCCTTAAACTGTGGTCAGTGTTATCAGAGAGCAGTAGTCTGTATCACATCCGGCCGAGATTGGGAGTCCCATAGGGCGGCGCATAATTGGCCCAGCGTCATCCTGGTTTGGCCGGGGTAGGTCATCATTGTAGATAAGAATTTGTTCTTAACTGACTTGCCTGGTAAGTGTTATTATAGAGTAGTAGTCTCTTACCTTGGGGTGGTCAGTGTTATTATAGAGCAGTAGTCTCTTACCTTGGGGTGGTCAGTGTTATTATAGAGCAGTAGTCTCTTACCTTGGAGTGGTCAGTGTTATTATATATCAGTAGTCTCTTACCTTGGGGTGGTCAGTGTTATTATAGATCAGTAGTCTCTTACCTTGGGGTGGTCAGTGTTATTATAGAGCAGTAGTCTCTTACCTTGGAGTGGTCAGTGTTATTATATATCAGTAGTCTCTTACCTTGGGGTGGTCAGTGTTATTATATAGCAGTAGTCTCTTACCTTGTGGTGGTCAGTGTTATTATAGAGCAGTAGTCTCTTACCTTGGAGTGGTCAGTGTTATTATATATCAGTAGTCTCTTACCTTGGGGTGGTCAGTGTTATTATAGATCAGTAGTCTCTTACCTTGGGGTGGTCAGTGTTATTATAGAGCAGTAGTCTCTTACCTTGGAGTGGTCAGTGTTATTATATATCAGTAGTCTCTTACCTTGGGGTGGTCAGTGTTATTATATATCAGTAGTCTCTTACCTTGGGGTGGTCAGTGTTATTATAGATCAGTAGTCTCTTACCTTGGGGTGGTCAGTGTTATTATAGAGCAGTAGTCTCTTACCTTGGAGTGGTCAGTGTTATTATATATCAGTAGTCTCTTACCTTGGGGTGGTCAGTGTTATTATATATCAGTAGTTTCTTACCTTGGGGTGGTCAGTGTTATTAGAGCTGTAGTCTCTTACCTTGGGGTTGTCAGTGTTATTATAGAGTTGTAGTCTCTTACCTTGGGGTGGTCAGTGTTATTAGAGCATTAGACTCTTACCTTGGGGTGGTCATTGTTATTAGAGCATTAGACTCTTACCTTGCCGTGGTCAGTGGTGTGCCATGCATCCATTTCCGTGTCCTCCCAGTAACGGAGTCAGTCAGACCAATCCAGACAATCTTGTTGAGGCCACAGAGAAACTTCTGTTGTTGATAAAGATACTGATATTGTCAACTACTATAGACTGCTTGTGTTAAGTACTGGAAGATACATTACTGACCAGTTACATTGATTCTCGCTCGCTCACTCACTCACTCACTCACTCACTCACTCACTCACTCACTCACTCACTCACTCACTCACTCACTCACTCACTCACTCACTCACTCACTCACTCACTCACTCACTCACTCACTCACTCACTCACTCACTCACTCACTCACTCACTCACTCACTCACTCACTTGTTCCTCCTTGCTGTTTATGATCATCAGGTCTGCTCCTCTGTTCAGACAGTCCAGTCTGCTCTGTTCCCAGGTTTTCTGCTGAGTCGACAGGAAGTAACAGCTGGATCCCAACAGCATCCAACCCTCCGGACAACAATTGCAGATTTTCGGACAAATATTTAGCTCTGTTGAAGAAATGTACATAATATGTGAAATATATAACACGTGTTTATTGTACTGAATATTTTCATTCACATTGTCATTTAACTATTGGTGAATCCATGATTGTGTGCACAGCACACAGTGTTGTTCCACCCTGGTCTCAGCAACAAATGTAACATGGTAAATGTTAGTATGATATGTAAAATCTCACATAGTATGTATTAATTTGTAGATGTCCATCGTCAATTTTGTATGATATGTTATGAATTTCACTTTGTGGTGGCTAATGTTAGCTATGTGGGTCGGTTGCTAACATTATCTAGGCTAGGTTTTAGGGATTAAGTTTAGTGTTAGGGGTTACATTAAGGTTATGGGAATGGTTAGCTCACATGTTAAGTTTATAGTTACAAAGTAGATAATAAGTAGTAAGTAGTTGCTAACAAGTTAAAAATACTGATGTCGTCCATGATGTGATTCGAACACACAATCTTTGAGTTGATAGACAGTTCCATCATATGGCCACCCATCTTCCCTTGTCACGTTCTGACCTTCATTTCCTTTGTTTAGTCACTATTTAGTATGGTCAGGGCGTGAGTTGGGGTGGGCAGTCTGTTTGTTTTTTCTATGATTTCGGGATTTCTATGTTTCGGCCTAGTATGGTTCTCAATCAGAGGCAGGTGTCATTAGTTGTCTCTGATTGAGAATCATACTTAGGTAGCCTGGGTTTCACTGTTTGTTTGTGTGTGTTTGTTTCCGTGTCTGTGTTTTTCACCACACGGTACTGTTTTGGTTTTCGTTCGTTTCATGTTTATTGTTCTTTGTATCAGTTGTGTTCATGTTGAGTATTTCTCATTGAAAGAACCATGGACACTTACCACGCCGCATATTGGTCCTCCGATCCTTCTCGCCTCTGCTCTTCAGAGGAAGAGGAGGAAAACCTTTACATCCCTTCTTTTTTTGCCTTAAGTAACCTTCTCTCTTTTGTAACTATACCAAACGTAACATATCACAGTAATTGGAGTGCCACAGATTTACTTTTACTATGTTATGTCTAGTATTTGAGGTCAGACTGTAAATTCACCCTTCCGGAGAATGAAGGGTAGAGAAGAGGGATGCAGCCCTAGTGTCTGACTTGACTACTTACCACTCACAGAGAGCCTCTTCTCCAGCGCCACCTTCTCATTGGTCAGAACACTGACCCTGTCTCTCAACATGTCCCTGTCTTTAGTCAGGGCATTATTACGCTCCTGTAACTGTATTTTGTCATCTGTTTTCTCTGACTGGTCTCTCTCACTCCGTAACTGGTCTCTCTCACTCCGTAACTGGTCTCTCTCACTCTGTAACTGGTCTCTCTCACTCTGTAACTGGTCTCTCTCCTTTAGTAACTGGTCTCTCTCCTTTAGTAACTGGTCTCTCTCACTCTGTAACTGGTCTCTCTCCTTTAGTAACTGGTCTCTCTCACTCTGTAACTGGTCTCTCTCCCTCAGTAACTGGCCTCTCATCCTCTCTAGCTGGTTCATGTTCTTCCGGCACTGGTCTCTCTCCTTCTGCAGCTGGTCTCTTTCTGTACACAGGTCAATGACACGACTACTGGTATCTGACTGGTCTCTGTCTTGCGGCAGGCTGGTGGTGTTGTAACAGGTCTCTAACTGGTTTCTCTCGTCGTTAGAGCCGGCTGAAAAACAAAGAAGTTCCTGCATGTGATGCATCCCAAATGACACCCTATTCCTTCTATAGTGCAGTACCGGGGACCAAAGCCCTATGTACCCTGGTCAAAAGTAGTGCCCTTTAAAGAGGATAGGGTGCTATTTGGACCACAGACCTGGTTGTGTTGTTTACATTGTTCACCATTTTCAGTGACGTACACAAGGCCAAGTCTACCAGTTACAGTAGATACTACTTTTTCTATGGACCATGTCAACATAATTGTTTTGTGTCAACAATATTGAAAACTACCGTTCCCACAAGTTATGTATCATCAAGTCTGAATTGTGATCCTTGCACTGTAAGTACAGAACTATGCTGTGATAATAAAATACATATCTGTCCTATGGGCCCTGGTCAAAAGTAATGCACTACACATGGAATAGTGTCCCAAATGGGAATAGTGTCCCAAATGAGATAGAGTCCCAAATGGCACCCTATACCCTATATAGTGCACTATGTTTGACCAGAGCGCTAATAGGGTGTCATTTGGGACACAACCTCACTCACAGAAAGCCAGCCTCAGGGAGATGTTGAGAGTGACTTGTAGAGCACACAGCACTCCTAAACACACAGCAGCCAGCCTGTAGAGTCTTAGTCTTCCATCTGCAGAGAAACACAGGCAGACACGCACACACACACACACACACACACGCACACACACACATACACACACACGCCGACACACACACACACACACCGACAGACACAGACACACACACACACACATACACACACGCCGACAGACACACACACACGCCGACAGACACACACGCCGAAAGACACACACACACACACACATACACACACGCCGACAGACACACACACACCATCATCACTAATGATTCAAATTAAAAGAGAACACACATCCCTAACTAAACATTTCCAATGTGTCATTGGTTTTCCCCCAATTTGAGGGTTGGCAGCAACAGTTTACTCAACCTTGCGGTCAACTCCAATCTGATAAACAGGAAGCAAATGTATGAAGAAATTACCAAAGTAACACAATATAGTCATAGCATGATTTAAAGGGTCAATTTGCGATTTCTGTATTTACAATTTTAAACACATTTAAATTCATAATATTTACTGAATTGATTCTTTAAAAATGTAACATAGAAATACCTCATGATCTTAGTTGAACTGTCTAACCCCATCAGAACCCAAATATAAACTTGTTTTACCATGGAATTATAAACTATGGAAATGTAAATGAACACTGTGTAGCCTCAAATGGTTTAAACTATCATTTTGATCATGGATGGTCACTCCTTGTAGAGACACTGGGGTGGCAGGTTAGCCTAGTGGTTAGAGCGTTGGACTAATAACTAAACTATCATTTTGATCATGGATGGTCACTCCTTGCAGAGACACTGGGGTGGCAGGTTAGCCTAGTGGTTAGAGCGTTGGACTAATAACTAAACTATCATTTTGATCATGGATGGTCACTCCTTGTAGAGACACTGGGGTGGCAGGTTAGCCTAGTGGTTAGAGCGTTGGACTAATAACTAAACTATCATTTTGATCATGGATGGTCACTCCTTGTAGAGACACTGGGGTGGCAGGTTAGCCTAGTGGTTAGAGCGTTGGACTAATAACTAAACTATCATTTTGATCATGGATGGTCACTCCTTGCAGAGGCTCTGGGGTGGCAGGTTAGCCTAGTGGTTAGAGCATTGGACTAATAACTAAAAGGCTGCAAGTTCAAATCCCTGAGCTGACAAGGTACAAATCTGTTGTTCTGTCCCTGAACAGGCAGTTCCTAAGCCATCATTGAAAATTAGAATTTGTTCTTAACTTGCCTTGCCTAGGTAAATAAAGGTGAAATACTGTGGCTCTCTCTTTGATTTTGAGAGTGATTATATTTTCCAGCTCCTCAGTCTGGGTTTAAAATGTGTTGTTGTTTAAAAAGGTTATTTTCAATTAATCATATTTAAATAGTTCCTAATACTTTCAATAGCTGAAGAAAAAAAATACATTGAATTGATACATTTTGGTGAACGTGACCCCAGCAGGTTTTGAACACCCTGCTCCATTCTAACTGAACCACCCAGAAGACAGAACAATCCAAATGTACAAGTGTTTTTCTAGTGTGTGGTATTAGTGTGTGAATGCGTTCAGTTTGTACGTGCAGACCTGTCTGCGTGCCTCAGCTACTGTGTGAGACACTAAGATACTTAGAATACTTAGTTCTTACCTGAGAGATGGGTCTCAGTCTTCACGCTCCTCGTTAATCTCTTCCGGTTTTCTTCAGTAACTTTGTTCAATTCAATCACCTGTTTGTTGACGTAGTCGGCCATCTTAACTAACCATACCGAATATCAATGATTAAACCAATCAATCAATAAATCAACGAATTAAGTCTGTCTGACCTCTTATTGTAATATTTATGATTCTTACTTACGTTTACTTACTGTATTAACTTACTGTATGATTACCTTTCTAACTGACTCCTAATGGTAATATCTACTGTATGATTACCTTTCTAACTGACTCCTAATGGTAATATCTACTGTATGATTACCTTTCTAACTGACTCCTAATGGTCATATCTACTGTATGATTACCTTTCTGACTGACTCCTAATGGTAATATCTACTGTATGATTACCTTTCTAACTGACTGAGCAGTAGTTGGTCTCATGTGTCTAAATCCTGTACTTTTCTGTTTTCTGGGAAATCACTCTGTCTGTGGCCCACAGCTGATGACAGGATGTTTCAAGGCTCTATCCACCAATAAGAAGGAGACTATTGGGATGTGAAACAAATGGCACCATATTCTCTTTATCTGCACTACATAGGGAATAGGATGCCATTTGGGATTCAGGCTTGTGGACCAGACAGTTGTGTGTAACTTCCTCTTCATTCCTTGATCATTCTGTTCTGTGCTTTATTTCTTCCTCTTTTGTCAACCTTGTCAACCCAAACACAAGTTATTATTGGTCAACAGTAGGTCTAGTAAATTAATAAATTAACTAAGATGATGCTGGTTAATATGTTTACTGATTTGGGTCGAAAACAAGACATCTAAATACATTTTCCAATAGAATAATTCAACAAAATAAACTTTTTACAATAAACAAATCTTCCCTCTCTCCTATTTATCATCATGTCAATTATCAATCTATTACACACTGCTTCACCATACCATAGTTATTAATGAGTCCTTTAACAACTAGATGCTACTCCATACCATAGTGATTCATTAGTCCTTTAACAACTAGATGTTACTACATACCATAGTGATTCATTAGTCCTTTAACAACTAGATGTTACTACATACCATAGTGATTCATTAGTCCTTTAACAACTAGATGTTACTCCATACCATAGTGATTAATGAGTCCTTTAACAACTAGATGTTACTCCATACCATAGTGATTCATTAGTCCTTTAAGAACTAGATGTTACTCCATACCATAGTGATTCATTAGTCCTTTAACAACTAGATGTTACTCCATACCATAGTTATTAATGAGTCCTTTAACAACTAGATGTTACTCCATACCATAGTTATTAATGAGTCCTTTAACAACTAGATGTTACTCCATACCATAGTGATTCATTAGTCCTTTAACAACTAGATGTTACTCCATACCATAGTGATTCATTAGTCCTTTAACAACTAGATGTTACTCCATACCATAGTGATTCATTAGTCCTTTAACAACTAGATGTTACTCCATACCATAGTGATTCATTAGTCCTTTAACAACTAGATGTTACTCCATACCATAGTGATTCATTAGTCCTTTAACAACTAGATGTTACTCCATACCATAGTGATTCATTAGTCCTTTAACAACTAGATGTTACTCCATACCATAGTGATTCATTAGTCCTTTAACAACTAGATGTTACTCCATACCATAGTTATTAATGAGTCCTTTAACAACTAGATGTTACTCCATACCATAGTGATTCATTAGTCCTTTAACAACTAGATGTTACTCCATACCATAGTGATTAATGAGTCCTTTAACAACTAGATGTTACTCCATACCATAGTGATTCATTAGTCCTTTATCAACTAGATGTTACTACATACCATAGTGATTCATTAGTCCTTTATCAACTAGATGTTACTACATACCATAGTGATTCATTAGTCCTTTAACAACTAGATGTTACTACATACCACAGTGATTCATTAGTCCTTTAACAACTAGATGTTACTCCATACCATAGTGATTCATTAGTCCTTTAACAACTAGATGTTACTCCATACCATAGTGATTCATTAGTCCTTTAACAACTAGATGTTACTCCATACCATAGTGATTCATTAGTCCTTTAACAACTAGATGTTACTCCATACCATAGTGATTCATTAGTCCTTTAACAACTAGATGTCCTTAATGTTAAATTACAACATACTGTATTACAGTAACTTGTGTGTGTGTGTGTGTGTGTGCGTGTATGTGTGCGCATGTGTAGCACATGGGGATGTGTGAAACTTACTCCTCAGCCTAAAGTGTCCTCACTTGCGCCAGCGAATAGCTAACTTTTTACGTGGCGTTGACTGGTAAGACTCTTCAGGAGGGCTCAGTATAAATGTGCTCAGAAATGTCCAACAACGTACGGTTTTCTGTCTAACAGGTCTATGTTAAGACTTCCCAGGTTCTTGTGACATCATTACCTCTGTCCTGTGTCTGTCCCTGTGCCTTACTGTAAGTGACAATGTTTTAACTGAAACTGTCAAATCAACTCATCACTTCCCACACTTTAGCTTCAAACGAAAACATTTCTGTTTCCCACCGTGTATATTTTTAAACATATGATTCAGGGTAATAATTGAAGTAATCATATATTTTAGTGGATAAAAAAAATGTGACCCTCTGAAGTCACATCGAGGTCATATAGTATTACTGAGGCTTTGACACTCCAGCCCTTAAACAGAGGTCACGTTATGGCTTGTATTCTGTGGCCAGCCACCTATTTCATCACATACATCACCAATGGCCTGATGACATATAGGGGCCTTTTGTCTTTCTATACTGTCTGTGTGTGACGTCAGTGGGAAGAGTTATTCAGAAGTGTGTGACATCAGTGTCAGGAGTTATTCAGAAGTGTGTGACATCAGTGTAAGGAGTTATTCAGAAGTGTGTGGGGGAAATCTACGTCGGCATCTTTCTCAGAATTTTCAAAGGGAAGTGTGTATATGTGTGTGTGTGTGTGTGTGTGTGTGTGTGTGTGTGTGCTCTCAGTACTGTTCTGCCAGCTGTGTGTGTGTGTGTGTGTGTGTGTGTGTGTGTGTGTGTGTGTGTGTGTATTCTCTCAGTACTGTTCTGCCAGCTGTGTGTGTGTGTGTGTGTGTGTGTGTGTGTGTGTGTGTGTGTGTGTGTGTGTGTGTGTGTGTGTGTGTGTGTGTGTGTGTGTATTCTCTCAGTACTGTTCTGCCAGCTGTGTGTGTGTGTGTGTGTGTGTGTGTGTGTGTGTGTGTGTGTGTGTGTGTATTCTCTCAGTACTGTTCTGCCAGCTGTGTGTGTGTGTGTGTGTGTGTATTCTCTCAGTACTGTTCTGCCAGCTGTGTGTGTGTGTGTGTGTGTGTATTCTCTCAGTACTGTTCTGCCAGCTGTGTGTGTCCAACTGCAGGTCACACTGTTTTATGAAAACATGTATTTTTAACTAAGCATAAGCTGATGGCAATGTTGCTAATAAAAATAATGAAGAAGCATTTTACAGAGTACAGAATGACTACACACTCTCCTCTAAATCTAAACAAAATAATTATTTGTCTTTTTTCTCTCCCTTCCTCAATCTCTGAATGTTCTTCTACCTCCTCTATGTCTCTCTCTGACACTAAGGCTCTATCTCAATTAGTCTTTCCTAGATTCCTCTCCTCTTATCTCCTCTTATCTCCTCTCCTCCTTCTCCAGCTGATCTCTCTCTTTAGTCAGGTTGTTGTAATTGTTCCATAGCTGGTCTCTCTCCTTAGTCAGGTTGTTGTAATTGTTCTGTAGCTGGTCTCTCTCCTTAGTCAGGTTGTTGTAATTGTTCTGTAGCTGGTTCCACCCCCATATAGATTGAGGGGCACCATAAACCACTTTGGGCTCATCCTGTCTTTATCTGCACCTGGTGTTATCTTAACCCCGACCCTGACCTAATTTCCCAGATGTCAGGATGTCTAAGGACCATTGAGGCCTTTGTTCTAGTTGTCTATATCCCAGTTACAACCACCCCACATCCTGTCACTGGAATGCCAGCTGATAGTTTTATCACCAAGTCAATCAATTGTCAGCTCAAGCTATCCCTAGTTAAACCATACACCCAGATTAGCTGCTGGGTGCTAGAGTGGAGGACATGAAACACAACATTAGCAGGACAGAAATATCTTACTGTTTGTTAGTAAATAATTGTTAAATATCCAACAAATAAGGTAAATATCTAATTTAAGTTCCACTCATATACACCAGACACATCAACCTTATTATAAATGTCTCTTATAGCTCTATATCACTAATGAACATGTTGAATATATACAGGGGACTTCATTTACCTTCTGTTTATCTTATTGGAAGCCTCTCTAACATAATCCAGGTAGTCTGGGATACCCCAGAGCAGCTTTCTAGGCCCTTAACTTTGTTTTGTTTTTACTAATGACCTACCACTAGCACTGAGTAAAGCCTGTGTGTCTATGTATGCCGATGATTCAACATTATACATAGCAGCTACCACAGCAAGGGAAATCACTGCACCACTTAACAAAGAGCTGCAGCCAGGTTTAGAATGGCTTACAAGTGATACTCTAGTCCTAAATATATAAAAAACAAGAAGCATCTATTTGCATATTTAAAGTGAAATCAGCAGTTGCTACATACATTTTTTTGTCTTAAACATTTATGATATGTCCCGATTGATTCTTGAACAATATAATTTATAAATGCCTCAAGAGATTCTTTAACTATTGTACCCCATCAGAACCCTAAATATATACTTGTTTTCATACATTATTTCAAATCAAATCAAATCAAATTTTATTTGTCACATACACATGGTTAGCAGATGTTAGTTAGTTAAAGTGGCTAGTGATACATGTATTACATAAGGATGCAGTCGATGATATAGAGTACAGTGTATACGTATGCATATGAGATGAATAATGTAGGGTAAGTAACATTATACAAGGTAGCATTGTTTAAAGTGGCTAGTGATATATTTACATCATTTCCCATCAATTTCCATTATTAAAGTGGCTGGAGTTGAGTCAGTGTCATTGTCAGTGTGTTGGCAGCAGCCACTCAATGTTAGTGGTGGCTGTTTAACAGTCTGATGGCCTTGAGATAGAAGCTGTTTTTCAGTCTCTCGGTCCCAGCTTTGATGCACCTGTACTGACCTCGCCTTCTGGATGATAGCGGGGTGAACAGGCAGTGGCTCGGGTGGTTGATGTCCTTGATGATCTTTATGGCCTTCCTGTAACATCGGGTGGTGTAGGTGTCCTGGAGGGCAGGTAGTTTGCCCCCTTGTGATGCGTTGTGCAGACCTCACTACCCTCTGGAGAGCCTTACGGTTGAGGGCGGAGCAGTTGCCGTACCAGGCGGTGATACAGCCCGCCAGGATGCTCTCGATTGTGCATCTGTAGAAGTTTGTGAGTGCTTTTGGTGAGAAGCCGAATTTCTTCAGCCTCCTGAGGTTGAAGAGGCGCTGCTGCGCCTTCTTCACGATGCTGTCTGTGTGAGTGGACCAATTCAGTTTGTCTGTGATGTGTATGCCGAGGAACTTAAAACTTGCTACCCTCTCCACTACTGTTCCATCGATGTGGATAGGGGGGTGTTCCCTCTGCTGTTTCCTGAACAATGATCTCCTTAGTTTTGTTGACGTTGAGTGTGAGGTTATTTTTCTGACACCACACTCCGAGGGCCCTCACCTCCTCCCTGTAGGCCGTCTCGTCGTTGTTGGTAATCAAGCCTACCACTGTTGTGTCGTCCGCAAACTTGATGATTGAGTTGGAGGCGTGCGTGGCCACGCAGTCGTGGGTGAACAGGGAGAGCAGGAGAAGGCTCAGAACGCACCCTTGTGGGGCCCCAGTGTTGAGGATCAGCGGGGAGGAGATGTTGTTGCCTACCCTCACCACCTGGGGGCGGCCCGTCAGGAAGTGCAGTACCCAGTTGCACAGGGCGGGGTCGAGACCCAGGGTCTCGAGCTTGATGACGAGCTTGGAGGGTACTATGGTGTTGAATGCCGAGCTGTAGTCGATGAACAGCATTCTCACATAGGTATTCCTCTTGTCCAGATGGGTTAGGGCAGTGTGCAGTGTGGTTGAGATTGCATCGTCTGTGGACCTATTTGGGCGGTAAGCAAATTGGAGTGGGTCTAGGGTGTCAGGTAGGGTGGAGGGGATATGGTCCTAGACTAGTCTCTCAAAGCACTTCATGATGACGGATGTGAGTGCTACGGGGCGGTAGTCGTTTAGCTCAGTTACCTTAGCTTTCTTGGGAACAGGAACAATGGTGGCCCTCTTGAAGCATGTGGGAACAGCAGACTGGTATAGGGATTGATTGAATATGTCCGTAAACACACCGGCCAGCTGGTCTGCGCATGCTCTGAGGGCGCGGCTGGGGATGCCGTCTGGGCCTGCAGCCTTGCGAGGGTTAACACGTTTAAATGTCTTACCCACCTCGGCTGCAGTGAAGGAGAGACCGCATGTTTTCATTGCAGGCCGTGTCAGTGGCACTGTATTGTCCTCAAAGTGGGCAAAAAAGTTATTTAGTCTGCCTGGGAGCAAGACATCCTGGTCCGTGACTGGGCTGGATTTCTTCTTGTAGTCCGTGATTGACTGTAGACCCTGCCACATGCCTCTTGTGTCTGAACCGTTGAATTGAGATTCTACTTTGTCTCTGTACTGACGCTTAGCTTGTTTGATAGCCTTGCGGAGGGAATAGCTGCACTGTTTGTATTCGGTCATGTTACCAGACACCTTGCCCTGATTAAAAGCAGTGGTTCGCGCTTTCAGTTTCACACGAATGCTGCCATCAATCCACGGTTTCTGGTTAGGGAATGTTTTAATCGTTGCTATGGGAACGACATCTTCAACGCACGTTCTAATGAACTCGCACACCGAATCAGCGTATTCGTCAATATTGTTATCTGACGCAATACGAAACATGTCCCAGTCCACGTGATGGAAGCAGTCTTGGAGTGTGGAGTCAGCTTGGTCGGACCAGCGTTGGACAGACCTCAGCGTGGGAGCCTCTTGTTTTAGTTTCTGTCTGTAGGCAGGGATCAACAAAATGGAGTCGTGGTCAGCTTTTCCGAAAGGGGGGCGGGGCAGGGCCTTATATGCGTCGCGGAGGTTAGAGTAACAATGATCCAAGGTCTTTCCACCCCTGGTTGCGCAATCGATATGCTGATAAAATTTAGGGGGTCTTGTTTTCAGATTAGCCTTGTTAAAATCCCCAGCTACAATGAATGCAGCCTCTGGATAAATCGTTTCCAGTTTGCAGAGAGTTAAATAAAGTTCGTTCAGAGCCATCGATGTGTCTGCTTGGGGGGGATATATACGGCTGTGATTATAATCGAAGAGAATTCTCTTGGTAGATAATGCGGTCTACATTTGATTGTGAGGAATTCTAAATCAGGTGAACAGAAGGATTTGAGTTCCTGTATGTTTCTTTCATCACACCATGTCACGTTAGCCATAAGGCATACGCCCCCGCCCCTCTTCTTACCAGAAAGATGTTTGTTTCTGTCGGCGCGATGCGTGGAGAAACCCGTTGGCTGCACCGCCTCGGATAGCGTCTCTCCAGTGAGCCATGTTTCCGTGAAGCAAAGAACGTTACAGTCTCTGATGTCCCTCTGGAATGCTACCCTTGCTCGGATTTCATCAACCTTGTTTTCAAGAGACTGGACATTGGCAAGAAGAATGCTAGGGAGTGGTGCACGGTGTGCCCGTCTCCGGAGTCTGACCAGAAGACCGCCTCGTTTCCCTCTTTTTCGGAGTCGTTTTTGGGTCGCTGCATGGAATCCACTCCGTTGTCCTGTTTGTAAGGCAGAACACAGGATCCGCGTCGCGAAAAACATATTCTTGGTCGTGCTGATGGTGAGTTGACGCTGATCTTATATTCAGTAGTTCTTCTCGACTGTATGTAATGAAACCTAAGATGACCTGGGGTACTAATGTAAGAAATAACACGTAAAAAACAAAAAACTGCATAGTTTCCGAGGAATGCGAAGCGGGCGGCCATCTCTGTCGGCGCCGGAAGTAGCGCCGGAAGTTGCCGACAGAGATGGCCGCGTGTGTGTGTGTGTGTGTGTGTGTGTGTGTGTGATTTCTTAGTTCTTACCTGAGCGATGGGTCTCACTCTTCACTCTCCTCATTGCTGTATTCTGGTTTTCTTCAAAAACATTGTTTAATGCAATAACCTGTCTGTTGACTCAGTCATCCATCTTAACTAACAGTACCTTTCTACCTGACTCCTAATGGTAATATCTACTGTATGATTACCTTTCTACCTGACTCCTAATGGTAATAACTACTGTATGATTACCTTTCTACCTGACTCCTAATGGTAATATCTACTGTATGATTACCTTTCTACCTGACTCCTAATGGTAATATCTACTGTATGATTACCTTTCTACCTGACTCCTAATGGTAATAACTACTGTATAATTACCTTTCTACCTGACTCCTAATGGTAATATCTACTGTATGATTACCTTTCTACCTGACTCCTAATGGTAATATCTACTGTATGATTACCTTTCTACCTGACTCCTAATGGTAATATCTACTGTATGATTACCTTTCTAACTGACTCCTAATGGTAATATCTACTGTATGATTACCTTTCTACCTGACTCCTAATGGTAATATCTACTGTATGAGTACCTTTCTATCTGACTCCTAATGGTAATATCTACTGTATGATTACCTTTCTACCTGACTCCTAATGGTAATAACTACTGTATGATTACCTTTCTACCTGACTCCTAATGGTAATATCTACTGTATGATTACCTTTCTACCTGACTCCTAATGGTAATATCTACTGTATGATTACCTTTCTACCTGACTCCTAATGGTAATATCTTGTATGATTACCTTTTAACTGACTCCTAATGGTAATATCTGTATGATTACCTTTCTACCTGACTCCTAATGGTAATATCTACTGTATGATTACCTTTCTAACTGACTCCTAATGGTAATATCTACTGTATGATTACCTTTCTAACTGACTGAGCAGTAGTTATTCTGATGTGTCTAAATCCTGTACTTCTCTGCTCTCTGTCTGTGTCCAACAGCTGGATGTTTCAGGGCTCTATCCACCAATGAGAAGGCTGTAGGTGTCAGGATGTTTCAGGGCTCTATCCACCAATAAGAAGGAGACTCTTGAGATGTGTTCTTAATGGAGCCCTATTCTCTATACAGTCACTACATAGGGAAAAGGGTACTATTTGGGATGCAGTATTTAGACCAGACAGTGTTTTGTTTTGGTCATCCCCCTTGTTCATTGTGTTCCGTGGTTACTTTTTTATGTTAAGATTTATAATCCATTATGTAGCATTGCATGTAGGTCTCTCTTTATTGTCTCTCTCTCTCGCAACACTTAATTTTTAAGCGACGTTGCCACCTAGTGGTTAGAGAGAGATATTAGAAGAATAGCCTATTAACAACGTTGTTTTCTGTCACAACAACAGGCATTTATCAATGGCATTGAAACATTCAGTCATGTCTGGATTGATCTGACTGACTTTGTTACTGAGGGGACCTGCAAATGGGTGGACGGCACCCCACTGACCACCCCAAGGTAAGAGACTACTGCTCTAATAACACTGACCACCCCAAGGTAAGAGACTACTGCTATATAAAATCACTGACCACCCCAAGGTAAGAGATCACTGCTCTAATAACACTGACCACACTAAGGTCAGAGACTATTGCTCTATAATTTCCCTGACCACAGTTTAAGAAGTAGGACCGTTTCTCTGTGTGGTTCATACTCCCGGACAGTCACTGTTCCTCTTCAAACAATTGGATCTCTGAGAAATTGGCTTCTCATAAGTACTTTCTCTGCACTGCTGTTTAAGGAACTCTGCTCTATACTAAACAATCATTAAGAGTCTAATGACGCACCCCTGTGTCAATCCTATTAGCATAGTACAAAAATCCCCAGAATGAATCAGTTGAATTGGCATTTGTTTTCAGTAGGGGCACGTTTTTAATGGGAACTCCTATGTGCACTCGCTTGCGCATTCACAATTTGTTTATTGGCATTAATAGTAAAGACCATAGCCAGTTAGTGAGTTTCAAGTTTGGGGAAGCTTACAATTTATGCTGCCACTTCCACCGATCTGCGTGCCAGCTATGACTATTTTTACATGTTTATTTCGTGGAACAATAAGACTGAATAATAATGTTTTTGTTTCTCAAAATCATTGTCACGTGGTTAATCATAAAAATCATACAAAAGATATAAAAAACCTAGAAGGTAAAATTCAACTACCATATGAACACATCATACACTGTTATCCATCGGCCTAAAGAAATGAGAACATAGAACTCATAGAGGCAGCAGTAGGCCTATAACTTCCATCATCAATTAAGTAAAATACATACATCGGCCTAAAGCCGACAAATAAAAACAGTGGAATATATCCTGATGAAAATGATGGTTCTTTCAATCACATTCATCTCTCTATTCCGCCTGTTTGCCTCCATTTCTATCTGTCTTCTTGAGCTATTGCAGAGTGATGAGCAACATTGTATCTAATTATCACTTGGTCCGGCCCAAAGGTGTCACTAGCGGACTTGCAACATTGTATCAACTAGTCTATTCCGGGTTCATAGTTTCTCCTATGCCAGTGAGCTCTGGACAGAAAGCTGTTTTTTATGACGTTTCCACTGGATATCAGGGATCATCACATCATTATATTTTGCTATTTCACACGTCTTGGTGATTATCGAGGATGGGAGTGTTGGAAAGATGTTTCAAACACTGAGGAATTATCATTTGCAATGGATGTTAAAAAAACAGACTTCGTTGACTTGTGCGAGGCGAAGAAAAAATGTGTGGTGTCCGTAGTGTGTTAAGACAATCAGAAAGCAGACACTGCTAAATGGGCACTTTCCAACACATAAACGCATTCTGGAAAGAGATACACCAAAACTTCGTCACATCCCCCTCCCCTTCTTATTGATGCAACATTTTCAATTATACTCAAAACACATTATCGTCACACATATTTTAGATGCTTTTCACTGACAGCCGCAACTCAATCAGCTACCGATTGCCACACCCACTACCCATTCGTGTGCTTCACAAACACACAACTATTTAGGGATAGGGGGCAGCATTTTCACTTTTGGATGAATAGCGTGCCCAAACTGAACTGACTCCTACTCTGTCTCAGATGCTAATATATGCATATTATTATTAGTATTGAATAGAAAACACTCTGACGTTTCTAAAACTGTTTGAATGATGTCTGTGAGTATAACAGAACTCATATGGCAGACAAAAACCTGAGAAGAAATCCAAACAGGAAGTGAGAAGTCGATTTTCAAAACAATGCCTATTGAAATCACTGTTAGTTTATGGATGTGCACACACTTCCTAGGGCTTCCACTAGATGTCACCGTCTTTAGATATTGGTTTTAGTATTTTACTATAAAGGAGGGGCTCATAGGAGCTCTTTTAGTGAGTGGTCTGGCAGAGAGCTTCGGTCTCATGATGCGCGGTCACGAGAGAGTATGCTCTCGTTCCAATGCTTTTCTTTAGACAATGAAATTCTCCGGTTGGAACCTTATCGATGATTAAAACCTCTTAAGCCTACCCCCTACTTTTTCGAACATTCTGTTAAAAATCGCGCAACATTTTGGCGTCCTGCTACTCATGCCAGGAATATAGTATATGCATATGATTAGTATGTGTGTATAGAAAACACTCTAACGTTTCTAAAACTGGTTAAATCACGGCTATGACTATAACAGAACGTCTGTTTCATCGAAAAGCGCAGGAAAATCTGATCACTGGAAATGGAAAAAAATATCCATGCGCCACTTCAACCCATTGTTAAAGGTGAACCGTATTAAATGAGGCCGAGGTTGCAGTACCTACAGCTTCCACAGGATGTATAGAGTCTTCTCATTTGATTCGGATTTGATTCTTGGTAGAACCGACCAAAGGGAACCGATTCCCTCCGACCACCAACTTGATGCATTGGCCCGGTGTTTTTCCGGACATTTTTTCCAGACGACCAGCTATCGAATTTACATCGCCTCCTGATGATTTTTATCGCTTATTAACGTGTACTAATACCTAAAGTTGCATTAGAAAAGTATTTCGAAGTGTTTTGTGAAAGTTTATCGTCGACTTTTTAACTTTTAAAAAATGACGTTACGTTACGAAACGCTATTTTTTTCCGTTTATCACACAGTCTTCATAGATCGATATCTAGGCTATATATGGACCGATTTAATCGAAAAAAGACCCAGTATTGATTATGGGACATCAAGGAGTGCCAACAAAGAAGATGGTCAAAGGTAATGAATGTTTTATATTTTATTGTGCGGTTTGTGTAGCGCCGACTATGCTAATTCTTTTGTTTACATCCCCTACGGGTCTTTTGGGGTGTTACATGCTATCAGATAATAGCTTCTCATGCTTTCGCCGAAAAGCATTTTAAAAATCTGACTTGGTGCCTGGATTCACAACGAGTGTAGCTTTAATTCAATACCAAGCATGTGTATTTTAATGAACGTTTGCGTTTTAACTAATACTATTAGCGTTTAGCGTAGCGCATTTGCATTTCCAGAGCTCTAGTTGGGACGTCTGCCTCTCAAGTAGGATCAAGAGGTTAATGTTAAAAACATCCGAAATATGGATTGCATACGTCATTTGACTTGTTTCTATGACCTGTAATGGAACTTTTTGAGTCTTTGTCTGGAGGAATTGCTAGTGCCTCATGAAGATGGATTACTGGGCTGAACATGCTAACAACAAGTGGCTAAATGGGCTTTATGGAACTTTATGGAACAAATCAGTCATTTATTGTCGAACTGGGATTCCTGGGAGTGTCTTCTGATGAAGATATTCAAAGGTAAGTGAATATTTATAGTGTTATTTGTAGCTTCTGTTGACGCCAATATGGCGGCTATTTCTTTGGCTATTTTGGGTTCTGAGTGCCGTTCTCAGATTATTCTTTTTCCATAACGTTTTTTTGAAATCTGACACAGTGGTTGTATAGAGGATAAGTTTAATTCCGTGAATAACACTTGCATCTTTTATCAATGTTTATTGTGAGTATTTCTGCAAAATCACCGGATGTTTTGGAAGCAAAACATTACTGCACGTAATGCGGCAATGTAAACTGAGATTTTTAGATATAAATATGCACATTATTGAACAAAACTTACATGTATTGTGTAACATGATGTCCTATGAGTGTCATCTGATGAAGATCATCAAAGGTTAGTGAAGGTAAAAGGTAATTTGATCTATATTTCTGCTTTTTGTGACTTCTATCTTTGGCCTAAAAAATGGCTGTGTGTTTTTGACTTGGCTCTGACCTAACATAATCATATGTTGTGCTTTTGCTGTAAATCATTTTTGAAATCGGACACCATGGGTAGATTAACAAGATGTTTATCTTTCACTTGCTGTATTGGACTTGTTAATGTGTGGAAGTTACATATTTAAAAATATATTTTTGAATTTCACGCGCTGCCTTTTCAGCGGAATGTTGTCTGTGTTCCGCTAGCGGAACCCCTGCCCCAGAAAGGTTATTAAAGAAGCTAATAATCCTCTGTGGCTAAGTCATGCTCCCTGGTGAAGTATGTTTAATGATTTTATTTAGACAGGAGTAATTATATAATTTTGGCGAATATACATTTTGCCTTAGGGCAATCCAGCATCTTAAAACAGTGTACTGTGCACCCGTCAATTGTCCTTTCCTATTGGCAAGATGCTGAAACCAGAGACATGTATACAATGACGAGATGCCCTATCAATGAGAGTCTTGTCCCAAAGGTGACAAGCTTAAGTCTGCACATTGTTCCCATAGAAACGCATTGGGATTTTACTGGACATATTTTGGCGAGAGTGAGCCCTCTCGCTTTGCGTCTTCCTCTCTGTTGAAACTATGTCACCGGAGAAAGCAACCTATTGAGCGAAACAGCAGCCCTCTATATGCAGCCCGTCTATTTGATGCTGTCTGGTCAGAAATCGTATGACATTCCATACTCTTTTGGTCCAGACAGCATCAGATACATGGCTACACACACCGAGACAGAGTGGTGCTGTTTTGCTCGCTTGGATGCTTTAACGAGATTGATGCGTCTTTCGGTTGGCGCGCATCTCGGTCAAATAAATGATCAATATTTCAATATTTTATTTGGATGGGTAAGGAGGTGCGGTAGGGCTGGATATGCCCCCTAAAACACTGCACACAACCACGGCCCTGATATAAATCTGTCAATTTAAGCTAAAGATATATGTTTTGCATTGGTTAGAGCTGTAACCAGTCATTGTTGAGCACAGTGCTCATTCCTCTATCAGTAACTGGAGGTAGAGCTGTAACCAGTCATTGTTGAGCACAGTGCTCATTCCTCTATCAGTAACTGGAGGTAGAGCTGTAACCAGTCATTGTTGAGCACAGTGCTCATTCCTCTATCAGTAACTGGAGGTAGAGCTGTAACCAGTCATTGTTGAGCACAGTGCTCATTCCTCTATCAGTAACTGGAGGTAGAGCTGTAACCAGTCATTGTTGAGCACAGTGCTCATTCCTCTATCAGTAACTGGAGGTAGAGCTGTAACCAGTCATTGTTGAGCACAGTGCTCACTCCTCTATCAGTAACTGGAGGTAGAGCTGTAACCAGTCATTGTTGAGCACAGTGCTCATTCCTCTATCAGTAACTGGAGGTAGAGCTGTAACCAGTCATTGTTGAGCACAGTGCTCATTCCTCTATCAGTAACTGGAGTAGAGCTGTAACCAGTCATTGTTGAGCACAGTGCTCATTCCTCTATCAGTAACTGGAGGTAGAGCTGTAACCAGTCATTGTTGAGCACAGTGCTCATTCCTCTATCAGTAACTGGAGGTAGAGCTGTAACCAGTCATTGTTGAGCACAGTGCTCATTCCTCTATCAGTAACTGGAGGTAGAGCTGTAACCAGTCATTGTTGAGCACAGTGCTCATTCCTCTATCAGTAACTGGAGGTAGAGCTGTAACCAGTCATTGTTGAGCACAGTGCTCATTCCTCTATCAGTAACTGGAGGTAGAGCTGTAACCAGTCATTGTTGAGCACAGTGTACATTCCTCTTGTAGTAACTGAAGGTAAAGCTGAAACCAGTCATTGTTGAGCACAGTGCTCATTCCTCTATAGCACAGTGGTTCAGTAAGTTGTAGGTATTACAGGGTGCTGCATTACAGGGTGCTCGTGTCACGAATCCCGCTTCCTGAGTCTGTGTTTGCCTGTGTTTCTGTCCTGGAGTGTGTTTCCGGTGTCCTGGAACGCATCCTGTCTGGTTGCCGGGCGAATTAGCTTGTTGGGAGATCATGTTCACCCGCACCTGTATCCCATCAGTAATCTGCACACCTGTCCTGATCATCACCTCTCCCCTTCAAAAGCTCTGACCTGACATCCATTCCCTGCCGGATCGTTAGCCATGAACAGTATGTTGTGCCATAGTATCAGCCTCAAGTTGGATAGAATTTGTTTTGTTGTTTTTTACATATTGCTTGCCTTAAACTTACCTCCGTTTGTTCTGTCTTCAGTTACTCACCCGGATCATTTACCCCATTCCCGCCTGGTTGTCGGAGGATTCCGCTACCCATTGGATCCACCTATTTACTCCCATCAACTCACCACCGCTGCCCGCTACGCCACCTGGATATATCTACCCATTCACATTCACTTGTAAATAAATACTCACCTTCTTCCTACTCTCCTTGTCCTGGTTTGCTTCTGGGTTCGATTTTGAAAGAACGTGACAGCTCGATTCCAAGATGGCGTAGCAGTGAAGACTTGTTTGTTCGTCCTCTCGTGTACTTTTGTATTTTTCATATTTTTTTGTATATATATTTCAATCTCTTTTCGATTTTTAATTCTATTATACCATACGGTAACCTGCCTCACCCAATGTGATACGGAATCGCTATTATTTTTAATTTTAGAACACATTCAAGAACCTCCAGAAGCTAACCAGCTAATTAGCTACAAGCTATTTAGTCATTGTTAGCCACTGCTAGCGGCTTTTACCTTCTGCACAGATACCAGCCCTGTTTTTAGCCTGGATAATACTCGCCAGTCTACCAGTATCAGACTGTCTCTCCACAACAACGCCGGATTCCTGCTGTAATCCCTGGACCACTACTTCTGATCTTCACAGCTAGATCACAGCTCGCTTGCACTCACCGTGGCACCCAGTACCGAAGCTATCCCTGAGGCCCACATCCCGGCCTACTCAGCTGTTCACCCGAACCCCACTCATACACGGCTAGAGCCCAATACACCACCGGATCCTTGCTGTAAACTCTGGACCTTGGCACCGGATCACCACTGCTACCGATTGGCTATAGTGGTTCCACGAAGCTAGCACCAGTTAGCCGTTAGCCAGGCACATCTCCCGGCTAGCAAACTACATTCTACAATACCTCTTTCGCCATCTGGCTTGGATTCTCTGTCGACACAGCGCCCCGCCGCACCACCACGACTGGTCTGCCGACGAATACTCCATCCACTGTGCCTTCAACCGGCCTCCGTCGGAGCAGACGCTCCTACTAGCTCCGGGCTACTAACTTTAAACGCTGTGTCGCCCGCGTGCTCCATCTACTGCTGCCCCCTGGACACTATGATCACTTGCCTACATAGCTGATGCCTGCTGAACTGTCCATTAATCACGGTACGCCATTCTGTTTATTTATTTTTTATCAGTCGGCTCCAGCCGCGAACTCAGGCTCTGTGTGTAGTTAATCCGACCCTCTCTGCCTAGTCATTGACATTTTACCTGCTGTTGTTGTCCCACCTGTTTTAGCTAGCTCTCCTAATCAACACCTGCGATTACTTTATGCCTAGCTGTATGTCTCTCTCAAATGTCAATATGCATTGTATACTGTTGTTCAGGTTAGTTATCGTTTTAGTTTACAATGGAGCCCCTAGCTCCACTATTCATACCTCTGATACCTCCTTTGTCCCACCTCCCACACATGCGGTGACCTCACCCATTACAACCAGCATGTCCAGAGATACAACCTCTCTTATCATCACCCAGTGCCTGGGCTTACCTCCGCTGTACCAGCACCCCACCATACCCCTGTCTGCGCATTATGCCCTGAATATATTCTACCACGCCCAGAAATCTGCTCCTTTTATTCTTTGTCCCCAACGCTCTAGGTGTCCAGTTTTGATAGCCTTTAGCCGCACCCTCATCCTACTCCTCCTCTGTTCCGCGGGTGATGTGGAGGTAAACCCAGGCCCTGCATGTCCCCAGGCACCCTCATTTGTTGACTTCTGTGATCGAAAAAGCCTTGGTTTCATGCATGTCAACATCAGAAGCCTCCTCCCTAAGTTTGTTTTACTCACTGCTTTAGCACACTCTGCCAACCCTGATGTCCTTGCCGTGTCTGAATCCTGGCTTAGGAAGGCCACCAAAAATTCTGAGATTTCCATACCCAACTATAACATTTTCCATCAAGATAGAACTGCCAAAGGGGGAGGAGTTGCAGTCTCCTGCAGAGAGAGCCTGCAAAGTAATGTCATACTTTCCAGGTCCATACCCAAACAGTTCGAACTACTAATTTAAAAAATGACTCTCTCCAGAAATAAGTCTCTCACTGTTGCCACCTGCTACCGACCCCCCTCAGCTCCCAACTGTGCCCTGGACACCATTTGTGAATTGATCGCCCCCCATCTAGCGTCAGAGTTTGTTCTGTTAGGTGACCTAAACTGGGATATGCTTAACACCCCGGCAATCCTACAATCTAAGATAGATGCCCTCAATCTCACACAAATCATCAAGGAACCCACCAGGTACAACCCTAAATCTGTAAACAAGGGCACCCTCATAGATCACTGACCATCTCGAATCCCACCGTTGTGCAATCTGGTTTCCGAGCCGGTCACGGGTGCACCTCAGCCACGCTCAAGGAACTAAACGATATCATAACCGTCATCGATAAAAGACAGTACTGTGCAGCCGGCGTCATTGACCTGGGCAAAGCTTTCGACTTTCGTCAATCATCATATTCGTATCGGCAGACTCAGTAGACTCGGTTTTTCTAATGACTGCCTTGCCTGGTTCACCAACTACTTTGCAGACAGAGTTTAGTGTGTCAAATCGAAGGGCATGTTGTCCGGTCCTCTGGCAGTTTCTATGCAGGTGCCACAGGGTTCAATTCTCGGGCCAACTCTTTTCTCTGTATATATCAATGATGTTGCTCTTGCTGCGGGCGATTCCCTGATCCACCTCTACGCAGACGACACCATTCTGTATACCTCTGGCCCTTCCTTGGACACTGTGCTATCTAACCTCCAAACGAGCTTCAATGCCATACAACACTCCTTCCGTGGCGTCCAACTGCTCTTAAACGCTAGTAAAACCAAATGCATGCTTTTCAACCGTTCGCTGCCTGCACCCACACGCCCGACTAGCCTCACCACCCTGGACGGTTCCGACCTAGAATATGTGGACATCTATAAGTACCTAGGTGTCTGGCTAGACTGTAAACTCTCCTTCCAGACTCATATCAAACATCTCCAATCTAAAATCAAATCTCGAGTCGGCTTTCTATTTCGCAACAAAGCCTCCTTCACTCACGCCGCCAAACTTACCCTAGTAAAACTGACTATCCTACCAATCCTTGACTTCGGCGATGTCATCTACAAAATAGCTTCCAATACTCTACTCAGCAAACTGGATGCAGTTTATCACAGTGCCATCCATTTTGTTACTAAAGCACCTTATACCACCCACCACTGTGACCTGTATGCTCTAGTTGGCTGGAAATCGCTACATTTTCGTCGCCAGACCCACTGGCTCCAGGTCATCTACAAGTCCATGCTAGGTAAAGCTCCGCCTTATCTCAGTTCACTGGTCACGATGGCAACACCCACCCGTAGCACGCGCTCCAGCAGGTGTATATCACTGATCATCCCTAAAGCCAACACCTAATTTGGCCGCCTTTACTTCCAGTTCTCTGCTGCCTGTGACTGGAACGAATTGCAAAAATCGCTGAAGTTGGAGACTTTTATCTCACTCAAATAAAATAAATAAATAAAAAAGTCTCTGTCAATAAATTTGGTTTATCAGCCAGTAGCCTTTGTCAATGTTAAGACGTATTGTTTATTTTTAGGCCTTGCATGTAGGTTATATACAAAGATGTCGCTCTCTCTCAATTCAATTCCAAAGTACTTTATTGCAAAGAAAACATGTTTACATTGCAAAATAAAGTGAAATAGATAATAAACAGTGAAATAAAACATTAAAATGAACTGTGAACATTACACGCAAAAGTTTCAAAGGAATAGAGACATTTCAAATGTCACATTATGGCTACGTACCGTGTTATAACAAAGTACAAAAGGGAAAATAAATAAACACAAATATGGGTTGTATTTACAATGGTGTTTGTTCTTCACTGGTTGCCCTTTTCTCTTGGCAACAGGTCGCAAATCTTGCTGCTAAAAGCCATGATAAGAAACACAGAGAATATTGCAGTTACGCGAGTCCCGTTGGTAGCAAATCTCGATCAGAGGTCATCCATCTTATTATCAAGTGGCTGTACATTAGCCAATAGAATGGAGGGAAGAGTTGCCTGGTTTCCCCTTCTCCTTAATCTCACAGGACTCCCTGTGTCTTGCTCTGTATCACCAGCGTTTCTTCTTGTGAACCATGAAAAATGGGTGTTATGGCTGTGTAAGGGAGCCGAAGTCAGGTACAGGAGAGCAGAGTAGAGTAAACAGGCACACTTTTATTCCGTTCAACAATGGGCACGAAAAATGACATAAGTGCCCAAACACACGGAACATAAACTATAAAAGTATCTCGCGTGAACATACACCATGAACAATTACACACAAAGACAATATGGGGAACAGAGGACTAAATACATGTAGATTGATTGGGGAATGAAAACCAGGTGTGCAGGGAACAAGACAAAACAAATGAACATATGAAAAATGGAGCGGCGATGGAATCACACATTCACATTCTCTCAAGCCTCATTCTGAACAGTGTTATTTCTTCATTTCTCAAACAAAAAACCTCAACCAATTTCAAAAGACTGTTGACATCCAGTGGAAGCGGTAGGAACTGCAAGAAAGTCCCTTAGAAATCTGGATTCCCAATGAAATCTCATTGAAAAGAGAGTGGTTTGTCCTCTGGGTTTCGCCTGCCAAATAGTCACAGATGTGATTCAAACAGTTTTAGAAACTTCAGAGTGTTTTCTATGCAAATCTGCTAATAATATGCATATATAAACAAGTGCAGACACAGGCAACTAACCATAGACATACAAAACCCCTAGACAGGAACAAAAACACATACATCACCCATGTCACACCCTGACCTAACTAAAATAATAAAGAAAACAAAGAATACTAAGGTCAGGGCGTGACACAAGACCATAACCTAAAACACAAGGCCAAACCGACACTGGAGTTCCTAACCAAGAAGGCAGTGAATGTTCGTAGTTTTGAAAGTTTTGATTTAAATCTGCTTGAAAATGTATGGCAAGATCAAAAAATAGTTGTCTAGCAAAGATCAGCAATGAAATTTGACAGAGCTTGAATATTTTTTTCTAAGAATAATGGAGAAATGTTGCACAATCCTGGTGTGGAAAGCTCTTTAAAAAATTACCCAAAAGACAAAGGGTGATTCTAACATTTACTGGTTGAATACTTATGCAAATCTTCGAAGAAATGTTAGTATTTTATGTAAATTATTGTCAAAAAATACTATTTAAGTCAATATTAATCCCACTTTATAACATAACAATTGAAAAAGTCAAGCTGTGTGAATATTTTCCGTATTAACTCAATTACCTCAACTACATACCTCGTACCCCTGCACATTGAATCGGCATTGGTACTCGTATATAGACTCGTTACTTTTTATTTTTGTGTTACTATTTTTTCAAAATTGTTTTGCAAATTTATGAATTTCTTAATTACTTAATTACTTTAACTCTGCATTGTTGGGAAAGGACCCGTAACTAAGCATTTCATGGTAAATTCTACACCAGTTGTATTCGGCGCATGTGGCAAATCAAAATGTTTATTAATTATTTTCTCTGTCTTGTTTACCCTGTAGTTACTGGTACTCACAGCAACCTGATACTGGTGGTGACGACCCAAAAAATGGGGAGGAGGACTGTGTTGAGCTGAACACAGAAACATGGCGTCCTGTAAAGGCATGGAATGACCAGTCATGTTTAGACAATCGTCACTGGATTTGTGAGAAAGTGGTTTAACATCACCATGACAACAGAGGAAGCTGGTGGGAGGACATGCACACATACAGCACCCTACAGTGCACACAACTTCATTCTCTCTCTCTCTAAGACACAGACACACCAACACACTGCTGATACTGCACTGAGGGGCAAAACAACCTGATAATGGTTGTGAACCAGGATATATTGTAACAAGGACTGTGCTGATGTTAATATTGGGTATTCTGAGCCTGTAAATAAATATTATGACATATCATTTACCTCTCAACATAACTGTATTTGTGAAGAGTTATACAGTAGCTCATTATTATGCTTGTATTAATTGTTTTAAATAGAAACATGTTATGTGATTTGCCATAGGCTTGTGCTTTTTTCATAATCAATTATTAGTATAAATCTCTTCAGTAAAAGATGAGGCTCAGAAAAGAAAGGCTCAGTAAGAAAGGAACCTAGCAATTTACCAGCTTCCTGATTGAATGTGATTGGATTGTTAAAACGATGTGACTTGCAGTTGGACACAGACGGTCGGCAGAACAGTACTGAGAAGATACACGCTACACGCAGGCAAACACACACAGACACACACACAGACACACACAGACACATTTTTGGATAAAGATGCAGACAGAAGTCCCACACACACCTCTGAATAACTCTTCACACTGATGTCACACACAGACAGCTTAGATACAATTAAAGGGCCCCTATATTTCCATCGGTGGCACAGAGAGAGATAGAGTCATAATGTGAACTCCATTTGAAGGCTGGAGACGCCACAAACAGAACAGTCAAAGTGATAGGATGAAAGAATGCGCTCCTCATTACTTGTTGTCATGCAGCTATCATGTTATATCACTCTGTTTAGAATATCCTGTCATGTTTAACTTCCTGAGTGGAGGTGATTGGATACTTGTATATATCAATGTTAGTGGACAACAGACAAAGATACGAGAGGAACATGGTGGAGATGCACATCAGAGCAACTACTCAACTACTAGTCACTGAAGTTAGAATCATACAGTAGATATTACCATTAGGAGTCAGTTAGAAAGGTAATCATACAGTAGATATTACCATTAGGAGTCAGTTAGTAAGGTAATCATACAGTAGATATTACCATTAGGAGTCAGTTAGAAAGGTAATCATACAGTAGATATTACCATTAGGAGTCAGTTAGAAAGGTAATCATACAGTAGATATTACCATTAGGAGTCAGTTAGAAAGGTAATTATACAGTAGATATTACCATTAGGAGTCAGTTAGAAAGGTAATCATACAGTAGATATTACCATTAGGAGTCAGTTAGAAAGGTAATCATACAGTAGATATTACCATTAGGAGTCAGTTAGAAAGGTAATCATACAGTAGATATTACCATTAGGAGTCAGTTAGAAAGGTAATCAGAGTAGATATTACCATTAGGAGTCAGTTAGAAAGGTAATCATACAGTAGATATTACCATTAGGAGTCAGTTAGAAAGGTAATCATACAGTAGATATTACCATTAGGAGTCAGTTAGAAAGGTAATCATAAACTAAGTTAATACTACAAGTAAAGTAAATAAAATCATATATATTACAATAAGAGGTCAGAATGAATGAATTAATTAGTTGATTAATTGATTGATTGGTTTAATCACTGATATTCGGTACTGTTAGTTAAGATGGCCGAGTATGTCAACAAACAGGTGATTGAATTAAATTAAGTTACTGAAGAAAACCGGAACAGAGCAACGAGGAGCCTGAAGACTGAGAACCATCGCTCAGGTAAGAACTACAAAATATCAATCTTTCTCTCTCACACACACTCAGATGCAGGCAAGTATGAACGCACAAACCAAACACACACACACACACACACACACACACACACACACACATTAGAATTCTGAAAGCCAAACATTTCCATTGCGTCATTGGTTTTCTTTCGATTGAGGGTAAGCAGCAACAGTTTGCTCAAGCTTGTGGTCCTCTCAAATCTGATAAACAGGAAGCTACTGTATGAAGAAATTACCAAAATTACACAATATTGCCAAAGTATGAATTACAGGGTCTATCTGTGATTGCTATATCACATTTTATTTTTTACTTTTAAATGAATAATATTTCCCCATTGATTCTTGTATGTAGCTTATTCTGTAAATGCCTCATGAGATTAGTTTAACTTTCAAACCCCATCAGGACCCATAATATAAGCTTGTTCTGCCATGGAACTGTTAACAAACACTGTGTAGCCTCAGATTGTTGAAACTATCATTTTGAACTCTTGGAGGATCAGTCCTTGCATGCATAGTTCTGTCTATGCATTTAAGAGTGGTTTCATTTTTCCAGCCCTGTTCACTGTGTTGTTTAAAAAGGTTATTTTCAATGAATCACGTTTAAATAGTTCAAAATAGTTTTAATACCTGAAGTAAAACAAATTAATTGATAAATGTTAGTGTACGTGACCCCAGAAGGTTTTGAACACCATGCTCCATACCAACTGAACCAACCAGAAGTGTTTTTCCTGTACTTCCGGCGCCGACAGAGATGGCCGCCTCGCTTCGCGTTCCTAGGAAACTATGCAGTTTTTTGTTTTTTTACGTGTTATTTCTTACACTAGTACCCCAGGTCATCTTAGGTTTCATTACATACAGCCGAGAAGAACTACTGAATATAAGATCAGCGTCAACTCACCATCAGTACGACCAAGAATATGTTTTTCGCGATGCGGATCCTGTGTTCTGCCTTACAACCAGTGCAACGGAGTGGATTACATGCAGCGACCCAAAAACGACTCAGAAAAAGAGGGAAACGAAGCGGTCTTCTGGTCAGACTCCGGAGACGGGCACACCGTGCACCACTCCCTAGCATTCTTCTTGCCAATGTCCAGTCTCTTGACAACAAGGTTGATGAAATCCGAGCAAGGGTAGCATTCCAGAGGGACATCAGAGACTGTAACGTTCTCTGCTTCACGGAAACATGGCTAACTGGAGAGACGCTATCTGAAGCGGTACAGCCAGCGGGTTTCTCCACGCATCGCGCCGACAGAAACAAACATCTTTCTGGTAAGAAGAGGGGCGGGGGCGTATGCCTTATGACTAACGTGACATGGTGTGATGAAAGAAACATACAGGAACTCAAATCCTTCTGTTCACCTGATTTAGAATTCCTCACAATCAAATGTAGACCGCATTATCTACCAAGAGAATTCTCTTCGATTATAATCACAGCCGTATATATCCCCCCAAGCAGACACATCGATGGCTCTGAACGAACTTTATTTAACTCTCTGCAAACTGGAAACGATTTATCCGGAGGCTGCATTCATTGTAGCTGGGGATTTTAACAAGGCTAATCTGAAAACAAGACTCCCTAAATTTTATCAGCATATCGATTGCGCAACCAGGGGTGGAAAGACCCTGGATCATTGTTACTCTAACTTCCGCGACGCATATAAGGCCCTGCCCCGCCCCCTTTCGGAAAAGCTGACCACGACTCCATTTTGTTGATCCCTGCCTACAGACAGAAACTAAAACAAGAGGCTCCCACGCTGAGGTCTGTCCAACGCTGGTCCGACCAAGCTGACTCCACACTCCAAGACTGCTTCCATCACGTGGACTGGGAGATGTTTCGTATTGCGTCAGACAACAACATTGACGAATACGCTGATTCGGTGTGCGAGTTCATTAGAACGTGCGTTGAAGATGTCGTTCCCATAGCAACGATTAAAACATTCCCTAACCAGAAACCGTGGATTGATGGCAGCATTCGTGTGAAACTGAAGGCGCGAACCACTGCTTTTAATCAGGGCAAGGTGTCTGGTAACATGACTGAATACAAACAGTGCAGCTATTCCCTCCGCAAGGCTATCAAACAAGCTAAGCGCCAGTACAGAGACAAAGTAGAATCTCAATTCAACGGCTCAGACACAAGAGGCATGTGGCAGGGTCTACAGTCAATCACGGACTACAGGAAGAAACCCAGCCCAGTCACGGACCAGGATGTCTTGCTCCCAGGCAGACTAAATAACTTTTTTGCCCGCTTTGAGGACAATACAGTGCCACTGACAATGGCCTGCAATGAAAACATGCGGTCTCTCCTTCACTGCAGCCGAAGTGAGTAAGACATTTAAACGTGTTAACCCTCGCAAGGCTGCAGGACCAGACGGCATCCCCAGCCGCGCCCTCAGAGCATGCGCAGACCAGCTGGCCGGTGTGTTTACGGACATATTCAATCAATCCCTATACCAGTCTGCTGTTCCCACATGCTTCAAGAGGGCCACCATTGTTCCTGTTCCCAAGAAAGCTAAGGTAACTGAGCTAAACGACTACCGCCCCCGTAGCACTCACATCCGTCATCATGAAGTGCTTTGAGAGACTAGTCAAGGACCATATCACCTCCACCCTACCTGACACCCTAGACCCACTCCAATTTGCTTACCGCCCAAATAGGTCCACAGACGATGCAATCTCAACCACACTGCACACTGCCCTAACCCATCTGGATAAGAGGAATACCTATGTGAGAATGCTGTTCATCGACTACAGCTCGGCATTCAACACCATAGTACCCTCCAAGCTCGTCATCAAGCTCGAGACCCTGGGTCTCGACCCCGCCCTCTGCAACTGGGTACTGGACTTCCTGACGGGCCGCCCCCAGGTGGTGAGGGTAGGCAACAACATCTCCTCCCCGCTGATCCTCAACACTGGGGCCCCACAAGGGTGCGTTCTGAGCCCTCTCCTGTACTCCCTGTTCACCCACGACTGCGTGGCCACGCACGCCTCCAACTCAATCATCAAGTTTGCGGACGACACAACAGTGGTAGGCTTGATTACCAACAATGACGAGACGGCCTACAGGGAGGAGGTGAGGGCCCTCGGAGTGTGGTGTCAGGAAAATAACCTCACACTCAACGTCAACAAAACTAAGGAGATGATTGTGGACTTCAGGAAACAGCAGAGGGAACACCCCCCCATCCACATCGATGGAACAGTAGTGGAGAGGGTAGCAAGTTTTAAGTTCCTCGGCATACACATCACAGACAAACTGAATTGGTCCACTCACACAGACAGCATCGTGAGGAAGGCGCAGCAGCGCCTCTTCAACCTCAGGAGGCTGAAGAAATTCGGCTTGTCACCAAAAGCACTCACAAACTTCTACAGATGCACAATCGAGAGCATCCTGGCGGGCTGTATCACCGTGGAAGTTGAAACTGGAGCAGCAGCATGGCCAGGTGGACTGGGGACAGCAAGGAGTCATCATGTCAGGTAGTCCTGGGGCATCCAGAAGGTGAGGTCAGTACAGGTGCATCAAAGCTGGGACCGAGAGACTGAAAAACAGCTTCTATCTCAAGGCCATCAGACTGTTAAACAGCCACCACTAACATTGAGTGGCTACTGCCAACACACTGTCAATGACACTGACTCTACTCCAGCCACTTTAATAATGGGAATTGATGGGAAATGATGTAAATATATCCCTAGCCACTTTAAACAATGCTACCTTATATAATGTTACTTACCCTACATTATTCATCTCATATGCATACGTAGATACTGTACTCTATATCATCGACTGCATCCTTATGTAATACATGTATCACTAGCCACTTTAACTATGCCACTTGGTTTACATACTCATCTCATATGTATATACTGTACTCGATATCATCTACTGTATCTTGCCTATGCTGCTCTGTACCATCACTCATTCATATATCCTTATGTACATATTCTTTATCCCCTTACACTGTGTATAAGACAGTAGTTTTTTGGAATTGTTAGTTAGATTACTTGTTCGTTATTACTGCATTGTCGGAACTAGAAGCACAAGCATTTCGCTACACTCGCATTAACATCTGCTAACCATGTGTATGTGACAAATTTTTATTTGATTTGTTTAATAATAAGAGGTGCATAATAATTAAATGTTTTTGTCTTGTAGACCAAACCTGTCCTGAAGGCTGGCAGAAGTTTGAATCCAGTTGGTACTTCCTGTCTACTGAGACTGAAACCTGGAAGGAGAGCAGACAGGACTGTCTGGAGAGAGGAGCAGACCTGGTGATCATAAACAGTGATATGGAACAGGTGACAGAGAGAGAATTTGAACAAAAGCACAGATTAATAAACAAAGGAACACTGTCCTTTAACATGGTCTACCAGATTCCTGATCAAATGTGATTGGATTTTTAAAGTGTGACCTGCAGTTGGACAAAGACAGAGGGAAGAACAGAACACTGCACAGGCAGAGACCCGCACGCTGCACACAGGCAGAGACCCGCACGCTGCACACAGGCAGATCCGCACGTTGCACACAGGCAGAGACCCGCACGCTGCACACAGGCAGAGACCCGCACGCTGCACACAGGCAGATCCGCACGTTGCACACAGGCAGATCCGCACGCTACACACAGGCAGAACAGCACGCTGCACACAGGCAGATCCGCACGCTACACACAGGCAGAGACCCGCACGCTGCACACAGGCAGACCCGCACGCTGCACACAGGCAGATCCGCACGCTACACACAGGCAGATCCGCACGCTGCACACAGGCAGATCCGCACGCTGCACACAGGCAGATCCGCACGCTGCACACAGGCAGATCCGCACGCTGCACACAGGCAGATCCGCACGCTGCACACAGGCAGATCCGCACGCTGCACACAGGCAGATCCGCACGCTGCACACAGGCAGATCCGCACGCTGCACACAGGCAGATCCGCACGCTACACACAGGCAGATCCGCACGCTGCACACATGGCAGATCCACATGCTGCACACAGGTAGAGCCGCACACTGCACACAGGCAGATCCGCAAGCTGCACACAGGCAGATCCGCACGCTGCACACAGGCAGATCCGCAAGCTGCACACAGGCAGATCCGCAAGCTGCACACAGGCAGATCCGCACGCACGCACAAACGTCTGTAAAGTTCCACTTTTAAACCTCTGATAAAGATGCAGACAGATTTCTTACAAACTTCTGAATATTTCCTCAAACTGATGTCACACACAGACAACATAGAGAGGAAAATAATCCCCTATATGGGCATTGATTGCCAGTCATGGAGTATAAGCCATAATGTCAGTTCCTTATGAACAATGCCACAAACAGGCCTTGCGAAATACGACGTCCTGCTTGAAAGTGATTGGGTACTTACAACATTCTCTCAACTGTAGTGGACCACAGACAGAGAGGTACCAGTGGAGATGCATATCAAAGCAACTACTCAACTACTAGTAATCATACAGTAGATATTACCATTAGGAGTCAGTTAGAAGGGTAATCATAAGTAAGTTAATACTATATGTAAATGCTACAATAATTTATATTACAATAAGAGGTCAGACAGACTGAATTTGAAGTTGATTCATTGATTGATTTGGGTAATCATTGATATTCGGTATGGTTAGTTAAGATGGCAAACTACGTCAACAAACAGGTGATTGAATTAAATGAAGTTACTGAAGAAAACAGGAACAAAGCAGCGAGGAGCGTGAAGAGTGAGACCCAACTCTCAGGTAAGGACAAAGAATTCTGTGTATCTTATTCTCTCTCACACACACTGTAACACACACCTAACAATGCAAACACACACTAATACCACATAAGAGAAAACACTTCTTCTTCTGGGTGGTTCAGTTGGTACGGAGCTTCGGGTTCAAAACCTGCTGTGGTCATGTTCACCAAAATGTATCAATTCAATGTATTTTTCACTTCAGTTTTAAAAATGAGGAACTATTTATGTACGAATATTTGAAAATAACCATTTTTAAACAACAGCACAGTGGACACCCGCAGGGGTTGTAAAAATGTAACCACTCTCAAATTCATAGACAGAGCTCTCATAGACAGAGTTTTCAAGGACTGATCACCCTGGAGATTAAAATGATCGTTTCAAACATCTGAGGCTACACAGTGTTTGTTTACAATTCCATGGTAGAACAAACTTATATTTTGGGTCCTGATGGGTTTAGAAACTAAGTTCATAGAGCATTTACGTTTTAAGTTACATTCTCCAGAATCAATGGGGAAATATCATTCATTTAAATGTAAAAAAAAAAAAGTGATTTACGCAGATTGCCCATGTAAACCATGCTACAGCAATCGCAGATTGCCCCTTTAAATCATGCTAAAGCTGCATGTAATTTCTTCACACAGTAGCTTCCTGTTTTCAGAATTGAGATGACAGCACTCGAGGAAACACTTGCTGCCAACCCTAAATCAAGGGAAAACCAATGGCGCAATGGAAATGTTTGTTTCTCAAAGTTCGAATCATAATCGTTAGTGATGTAGGAGGATGTGTGTTGTGTTTTAATCATAGTCATTAGTGATGTAGGATGTTGTGTGTTGTGTTTTAAACATATTCATTAGTGAAGTGGGACAATGGTGTGCGTGTTCCTTTGCAGATGGAAGAACAAGACTCTACAGGATGGCTGCTGTGTGTTTAGGAGTGCTGTGTGTTCTACAAGTCATTCTCAACATCTCCCTGAGACTGGCTTTCTGTGAGTGAGGTTGTATCCCAAGACACCCTACTAGGGGAATGGTCAATAGCAATGCTTTTAATAGTGATTTGGGATGCATTTGGAAAGTATTCAGACCCCTTGACTTTTTCCACATTTTGTTACGTTACAGCTTTTCTCTAAAGATGTATTTTATCCTCATCAATCCACAAAACAACACAATAGCCAAAAACGACAAAGAATTATTAGAATGTTTTACAATTTATTAACAATGAAAAACTGAAGCACCTTTGGCAGCGATTACATAATCAAGTCTTCTTTGGTATGGCATTCAGGCCAAAAAGTTCATTCTTGGTTTTATCAGAGCAGAGAATCTTGTTTCTCATTGTCTGAGAGTCCTTCAGTTGTCTTATGGCAAGCTCCAAAAGGGCTGTCAAGTACGTTTTACTGTGGAGTGGCTTCAGTCTGGCCACTCTACCATAAAGGCCTGATTGGTGGAGCGCTGCAGAGATGATTGTCTTTCTGGAAGCTTCAAAAGAGGAACTATGGAGCTCTGTCAGAGTGACCATTGGGTTCTTGGTCACCTCCCTGACCAAGGCCCTTCTCCCCCGATTGCTCAGTTTGGCCGGGCAGCCAGCTCTAGGAAGAGTCTTGGTGGTTCTAAACTTAATCCATTTAAGAATGATGGAGGCCACTGTGTTCTTGGGGACCTTCAGTGCCGCAGAAATGTTTTGGTACCCTTCCCCAGATCTGTTCCTCGACACAATGCTGTCTGGGAGTTCTAATAATTCCTTTGACCTCATGGCTTGGTTTTTGCTCTGACATGCACTCTCAACTGTGGGACCTTATATAGACAGGTGTGTGCCTTTACAAATCATGTCCAATCAATTGACTTTACCACAAGGGAGTCCATTCCAGTTGTAGAAACATCTCAAGGATGAACAATGGAAACAGCATGCACCTGAGCTCAATTTCGAGTCTTATAGCAAAGGGTCTGAATACTTTTTAAAATATGGTATTTCTATTTTTATTTTAAGTTAAATTAAATTAAACAAAATTGTGTTAGTCACATGCGTCGAATATACAACAAGTGTAGACCTTACAGTGATATATGCTTACTTACGAGCCCCTAACCAACAGGGCAGTTTAAAAAATACAGATAAGAATAAGAGATAACAAGTAATTAAAGAGCAGCAGTAAAAAATAACAATATATGCAGGTGTGTGCCGGTACAGAGTCAATTCACGGGGGCACCGGTTAGTTGAGGTAGTATTTACATGTAGGTAGAGTTAATTAAAGTGACTATGCATAGATGACAACAGAGAGTGGCAGTGGTGTGGAGAGGGGTGGGGGAGGGGGCAAATAGTCTGGGAGGTCATTTGACTTGATGTTCAGGAGTCTTATGGCTTGGGGGTAGAAGCTGTTTAGAAGCCTCTTGGACCTAGACTTGGTGCTCCGGTACCGCTTGTAGTATGGTAGCAGAGAGAACAGTCTATGACTAGGGTGGCTGGAGTCTTTGACAATTTTTAGGTCCTTCCTCTGACACTGCCTGGAGGTCCTGGATGGCAGGAAGCTTGGCCCCAGTGATGTACTAGTCTGCTCGCACTACACTCTGTAGTGCCTTGCGGTCGGAGGCCGAGCAGTTGTCACACCAGGCAGTGATACAACCAGTCAGGATGCTCTCGATAGTGCAGCTGGCCCCCGTGTTGAGGATCAGCGTGGCAGATGTGTAGTTGCCTACCCTCACCACCTGGGGGAGGCCCGTCAGGAAGTCCAGGATCCAGTTGCAGAGAGGTGTTTAGTCCCAGGGTCCTTCGCTTATTGATGAGCTTTGAGGGCACAATGGTGTTGAACGCTGAGCTGGGGTCAATGAATAGCATTCTCACATGGGTGTTCCTTCGTCTAGGTGGGAAAGGGCCGTGTGGAGTGCAATAGAGACAGCATCATCTGTGGATCTGTTGGGGCGGTATGCAAATTGGAGTGGGTCTAGGGTTTCTGGAATGATGGTGTGTATATGAGCCATGACCAGCCTTTCAAAGCACTTCATGGCTTCAGCAGGATGGAATTATGGTCAGATTTGCCAAATGGAGGGTGAGGGAAAGCTTTGTATGTATCTCTGTGTGTGGAGTATAGGTGGTCCAGAGTTCTTTTCCCTCTGGTTATACATTTAACATGCTGATAGAAATTTGGTTAAGTTTGCCTGCATTCAAGTTCCCGGGTACTAGGAGCGCATTCTCTGGATGAGTGTTTTCTCGTTTGCTTATGGCGGAATACAGCTCAGTCAATGCTATCTTAGTGCCAGCCTCTGACTGTGGTGGTATGTAAACAGCTACAAAGAATATAGATGGAAACTCTCTCGGTAGGTAATGTGGCCTGCAGCTTATCGTGAGAAACTTTACCTCAGGCCAGCAATAGCTCGAGACTTCCTTAGATATATTGCACCAGCTGTTGTTTTGCAAAATACATAGACCGCCGCCCCTTGCCTTACCAGATTCCGCAGTTCTATCCTGCTGGTACATCGTATAGCCAGCCAGCTGTATGTTGATATTGTCTTCATTCAGCCACGACTCCGTGAAGCATAATATGTTATACATTTGATGTAAATGTATAAGATGTTATACATTTACAAAAATGTACAAAACCTGTTTTTGTTTGTCATTATGAGAATTGTGTGTAGATTGATGAGGAAAAACAATATTTGAATCTATTTTAGCATAAGGCTGTAACAAAATGTGGAAAAATGAAAGGGTTCTGAACACTTTCCGAATGCACTGTACTGCATTACGTTTGACCAGGACCCATAGGACAGATATGTTTTTCATTATCACACCATAGATCTGTACTCACAAAGCAAGGATCACAATTCAGACTTGACATTACACAACGTGTGGGACCAGTAGTTTGACAATATTGTTGACACACACAAAAAAAATATTGATTTCATTATTACTGAAACAGGATCCAAGTGGTGTATATAAAGATCCAGTAGATTTGGAAAATTGGAGGCCTATTACACTTCAGTGTTGTGATGCAAATATTCTAGCTAACTGCTTGGCACATAGAAATAAAAAAGGTTTTGACAGTTACTATTCATCCTAATAAGACAGGTTTTTACATGGACGATACATTGGAGATAATATAAGACCAGTGCTGGAAACAATAGAATACTATGAAATGTCGGAAAAACCAGGTGTGCTTTTCATAGCTGATTTTGAAAAGGCTTTTGAAAAAGTACGACTGGAGATTATATATAAATGCATAGAATATTTCGATTTTGGAGAATCTCTTATAAAATGGGTTAAAGTTATGTATAGTAACCATAGGTGTAAAAGAGTAAATAATGGCTACATCTCAGAAAGTTTTAAACTGTCAAGAGTAAAACAGGGTTGTCCACTATCGAGCATATCTATTTATTATTGCCATCAAAATGTTAGCTGTTAAAATTACATTCAACAACAGGGATTAGAAATTCATGGCTTAAAAACAAAGGTGTCATTGTATGCTGATGATTCATGCTTTATTTTAAAACCAGAAATAGAATCCTTCCACAGCCTCATAAACAATCTAGACACTTTTTCTGTCCTCTCTGTATTAAAACCAAATGATGAAAAGTGTACTATATTATGTATTGGATCACTAAAAATGCAACTTTTATATTACCGTGTAGTTTACCAATAAAATGGTCTGACGGGGATGTGGACATACTGAACACAAAACCCGAAAGAAAGAAATCTCACTCCAATCAATAGGAAATTAATAGAAAGTTAGCAAAAATAGATAAGATCTTGTTATCATGGAAAGGAAAATACCTGTCTATTTGTGGAAAAATCATCCTGATGAACTCTTTAGTCATATCACAGTTTAACTATGATATTTTATTGGAATGGCAAGCCAGACAAAATTAAAAGGGCCTATTTATATCACGAACATCAATTTGGAGGGCAGAAATGATTAAATACAAAAGTTATACTTAAATCTGAAATGGTTGTCCAGCAAATTACTGTAGTAACAATGTCTCACCCCATGTTCAAGAATGGCCTTTTCCCTTTATTCAGATTGCAGCTGCTCACTTCCGGTTATATTAAAGTGTAATCATCTCCAAAATATCATTATTTTTTAATCAAGCCTTAGAAGGTTGGTTGCAATTTCAGTTTAATCCATCTGAAAAGAAAGAACAAATAAATCAAGCAATATTGGAGGTTAAATTCAAATATACTAACTAATAAAAAAAAATGTATTTTTCGATAAAATGTTCAAAAAAGGTATAATCTTCGTAAATGCTATCATGAATAGGACTGGTGGAGTTATGTCACACATGCAGATAACACAGACATGGAAATGTCTGCTCTAACCAAATGTACATACCAACTGATTGCAGCATTGCCACAAAAATGGAAGAGGTAAGTTGAAGGGGGAAAAAGTACAGAACTTGTCTGTCGGCCCTACATTAAAAACACAAAAATGGTTAAAGAAGTTTGTGATAAATAAAGTAAAAGGACCAAAAAACAGCTGTGCATATAAATGACAAAATAGTGGGGAAGAGACTTTCAATGTACCAATTCCATGGCACACGGTTAATGAATTGACAAACAAAACAACGCCGGATTCAAAACTCTACTGTTTCAATTTAAGTGATCGTACAACATTTTTGCAACCAATATAATGTTATTTATATGGGGGATACAATCTTCCCAGCTCTGCAGATTTTGCTGCAAGGAGGCAGAGTCATTAGATAATTTAATTTGGTACTGTCCTTATGTAGCTCGTTTTTGGTCACAGGTCCAGGAATGGCTGAAGAATGGCAAAATTTACCTAGAACTAACGCTGCAGATAGCAATACTGGGTAATTTGAATCGATTGAGTCAATCGATCAATACTATAATTATAGAAAAAATGTTTCTTTAATTTACAATCTCTAGAAACTATGAGAATAGAAAGGTTCTGTACTTTTTTGAAGCATCACAGCACAGTTGAAAAATATATTGCAAATAGAAATCCCTAATGGATGGTTTTAAGAGATTGATGGGAGAAGTTGAATGGAGCTAAAGGAAGGGACCAATAACAAACGTAAAACATACAGGGTCTGTAAAATGTAAATAGGTTCAGAAATGTTGTGAAATAGAGCAGGTACAAATATACAGTGGGGCAAAAAGTATTTAGTCAGCCACTAATTGTGCAAGTTCTCCCACTTAAAAGATGAGAGGCCTGTAATTTTCACCATAGGTACACTTCAACTATGACAGACAAAATTTGAAGAAAAAAAATCCAGATAATCACATTGTAGGATTTTTAATGAATTTTCAAATTATGGTGGAAATTTGGTATTTGGTCACCTACAAACAAACAACATTTCTGGCTCTCACAGACCTGTAACTTCTTTAAGAGGCTCCTCTGTCCTCCTCTCGTTACCTGTTTTAATGGCACCTGTTTGAACTTGTTATCAGTATAAAAGACACCTGTCCACAACCTCAAACAGTCACACTCCAAACTCCACTATGGCCAAGACCAAAGAGCTATCAAAGGACACCAGAAACAAAATTGTAGACCTGCACCAGGCTGGGAAGACTGAATCTGCAATAGGTAAGCAGATTGGTTTGAAGAAATCTACTGTGGGAGCAATTATTAGGAAATGGAAGACATACAAGACCACTGATAATCTCCCTCGATCTGGGGCTCCACGCTAGATCTCACCCCGTGGGGTCAAAATGATCACAAGAACGGTGAGCAAAAATCCCAGAACCACACGGGGGACCTAGTGAATGACCTGCAGAGAGCTGGGACCAAAGTAACAAAGCCTACCATCACTAACACACTACGACGCCAGGGACTCAAATCCTGCAGTGCCAGACGTGTCCCCCTGCTTAAGCCAGTACATGTCCAGGCCCATCTGAAGTTTGCTAGAGGGCATTTGGATGATCCAGAAGAAGATTGGGAGAATGTCATATGGTCAGATGAAACCAAAATATAACTTTTTGGTAAAAACTCAACTCGTCGTGTTTGGAGGACAAAGAATGCTGAGTTGCATCCAAAGAACACCATACCTACTGTGAAGCATGGGGGTGGAAACATCATGCTTTGGGGCTGTTTTTCTGCAAAGGGAGCAGGACGACTGATCCGTGTAAAGGAAAGAATGAATGGGGTCATGTATCGTGAGATTTTGAGTGAAAACCTCCTTCCATCAGCAAGGGCATTGAAGACGAAACATGGCTGGGTCTTTCAGCATGACAATGATCCCAAACACACCACCTGGGCAACGAAGGTCCTGGAGTGGCCTAGCCAGTCTCCAGATCTCAACCCCATAGAAAATCTTTGGCGGGAGTTGAAAGTGTGTGTTGCCCAGCAACAGCCCCAAAACATCACTGCTCTAGAGGAGATCTGCATGGAGGAATGGGCCAAAATACCAGCAACAGTGCGTGAAAACCTTGTGAAGACTTACAGAAAATGTTTGACCTCTGTCATTGCCAACAAAGGGTATATAACAAAGTATTGAGATAAACTTTGTTATTGACCAAATACTTATTTTCCACCATAATTTGCAAATAAATTCATAAAAAATCCTACAACGTGATTTTCTGGATTTTTTCTCTCATTTTGTCTGTCATAGTTGAAGTGTACCTATGATGAAAATTACAGGGCTCTCACATCTTTTTAAGTAGGAGAACTTGCACAATTGGTGGCTGACTAAATACTTTTTTGCCCCACTTGTAAATCTAACTGGATGGACATCAGAAATAGAGGAAGGACTGAAAACAAACTAAATATAACTTTTGTCATATAGATTGTGTCTGTAAAATATGTATAAACTTAAGGTAGAAACCTAAGTGTTAATGTGTATTAGTTTACTCCAATTGGGGGAGGGGTGATAGGATCTGTGGGGAATAATAAAGGTGTATTCTACAATGTGTATATGTATGTATGAATGTTTATGTATATTTTTACATGTGTATATGGGCATGTGTATGTAAATATGTAGATAGGTGTATATTTACCAAAAACATATATGGCGGATTGGAAATGATGCAGACAATTGCATTGATGGAAGCAATTATCTGTCCTCAATAAAAAAGCTGACCCCCCCCAAAAGTATTATAATAATGTTGACATTGTCCACAGAGATTTGAGTAACTATAGTAACTGGTGCCCTTGGCCTTGTATAAGTCACTGAACATGGTGAACAATGTAAACACCACAACCAGTAATAGGACCCTATCCTCTTTAAAGGGCACTACTTTTGACCAGGGTACATAGGGCTTTGGTCCTCGGTTCTGCACTACAAAAGGAATAGTGTGGTATTTGGGACGCATTACATGCAGGAACCTCTTTGTTTTTCAGCTGGCTATAACGAAAAGAGGAACCAGTTAGAGAACTGTTACAACACCACTGGTCTGGTGCAAGACAGAAACCAGCCAGATACCAGTAGTGGTATCATTGACCTGTGTACAGACAGAGACCAGCTGCAGAAGGAGAGAGACCAGTGTCAGACGAACATGAACCAGCTAGAGAGGGAGAGAGACCAGTTACTGAGGGAGAGAAACCAGTTGCTGAGGGGCAGAGACCAGTCAGTTACCAGTAGTGGTATCATTGACCTGTGTACAGACAGAGACCAGTTGCAGGAGGAGATAGACCAGTGTAAAAATAACATGAACCAGCTAGAGATGGAGAGAAACCAGTTATTGAGGAACAGAGACCAGGCACAGAATACAGATAGCAAAAACCAGTTACAGGAGCGTTATAATGCCCTGACTAGAGACAGGGACATTTTGAGAAACAGGGTCAGTGTTCTGACCAATGAGAAGGTGGCGCTGGAGAAGAGGCTCTCTGAGCATGGTAAGTAGTCAAGTCAGTCACTAGGGCTGTATCCCTCTTCTCTACCTTTCATTCTCCAGTCTGACTTCAAAGATAGTAAATGTAAATCTGTGACACTCAGAATAGTATGATATGTTACGTTTGGTATGTTTACATAAGATAGAAGGTTACTTACTTGCAAAAACAAAAAGGAGGAAGGATGGGTGGCCATATTATATTATGCACCCGTCTAACAACCCAAAGGTTGCGTGTTCGAATCACATCATGGACGACTTCAGTATCTGTAACTTATTAGCAACTGTGCAACTACTTGACACTTTTGAACTACTTTGCCATAATATACTTAGCATGTCAGCTAACCATTCCCTTAACTCTAACCCGGAACCCTAACCTTAATATCTTACCTAGTTTAGGTTAGCAACCTAGCCACATAGCTAACATTAGCTACAACAAAGTGAAAACATTTCATAAGTAACTGATGATTGACATCAACAAAATAAAACACACCATGTGAAATGTAACATATCATACTAAATGGAAGGAGACAGATTTATGTTTACCATGTTACGTCCAGGGTGGAACCTGCACCAATCAAGGATTCACCAATAGTTAAATGACAATGTAAAAAAATATTCAATACAATAAACAAGTGTTATATATTTCACATATTATTTACATTTCTTCATCAGGGATAAACATTTGTCAGAAAATCAGAAAAACTTGTCCAGACGGTTGGAGGCTGTGGGGATCCAGCTGTTACTTCCTGTCTACTGAGATGAAAACCTGGGAAGAGAGCAGACTGGACTGTCTGAACAGAGGAGCAAACCTGGTGATCATAAACAGCAAGGAGGAACAGGTGAGTGAGTGAGAGTGAGTGAGGAATCAAACATCTCTTGGTCAGTGATGTATCTTACAGTATTTAACACATGTGGTCTTTAGTAGTTGACAATATCAGTATCTTTCTCATGAACAGGAGTTTCTCTTTGGCCTCAATAAGGGAGCCTGGATTGGTCTGTCTGACTCTGTTATTGAAGGGACCTGGAAATGGGTGGACGGCACACCACTGACCACCCCAAGGTAAGAGACTACTGTTCTATAATAACACTGACCACCCCAAGGTAAGAGACAAATGCTCTAACAACACTGACCACCCCAAGGTAAGAGACTACTGCTCTAGTAACACTGACCACCCAAAAGGTAAGAGACTACTGCTCTAATAACACTGATCACCCAAGAGTCTACTGCTCTAATAACACTGACCACCGCAAGGTAAGAGACTACAGCTCTAACAACACTGATAACCCAAAGGTAAGACACTACTGCTCTATAATAACACTGACCAGAACAAGGTAAGAGACTACTGCCTATAATAACACTGACCACCCCAAGGTAAGAGACTACTGCTCTGGTAACACTGACCACAGTGTAAGGAGTTCAAGGTGAGATTTGATCCTCCAGATGTTTGGAGACTTTTAACAAATGACATATTGCTTCAAATCATATTTCCATTCATAGATGTCATTCCACGAGCACTGAAGATATATCATAGAAACCAAGTACTATTTGCACATTAACATTTTATACAAAATAATACAAATAAAGTTGCGTTTGTTGGTTCCAAGCTTGACTGTTTACTTTGACCTCTTTTGTTGATTTTTGCTCTGACTGTAAGCAATGGCTCTCTTGCACTGGTTGTATGTACACACTCAATAAACACTACCCACACACTCACTAGAATCTACCCACACACTCACTAGAATCTACCCACACACTCACTAGAATCTACCCACACACTCGCTAGAATCTACCCACACACTCGCTAGAATCTACCCACACACTCGCTAGAATCTACCCACACACTCAATAAACGCTAGCCATTCACTCACTAGAATCTACCCACACACTCACTAGACAATACCCACATTCTCAATAAACGCTACCCACACACTCGCTAGAATCTACCCACACACACTCGCTAGAATCTACCCACACACTCGCTAGAATCTACCCACACACACTCGCTAGAATCTACCCACACACTCACTGGAATCTACCCACACACTCACTAGAATCTACCCACACACTCACTAGAATCTACCCACACACACACTCACTAGACTCTACCCACACACTCACTAGACTCTACCCACACACACACTAGACTCTACCCACACACACACTAGACTCTACCCACACACACACACTAGAATCCACCCACACACACTAGAATCCACCCACACACTCACTAGAGTCTACCCACACACTCAATAAACGCTACCCACACACTCGCTAGAATCTACCCACACACTCGCTAGAATCTACCCACACACACTCGCTAGAATCTACCCACACACTCACTGGAATCTACCCACACACTCACTGGAATCTACCCACACACTCACTAACATCTACCCACACTCTCACTAACATCTACCCACACTCGCTAGAATCTACCCACACACTCGCTAGAATCTACCCACACACTCACTAACATCTACCCACACACTCACTGGAATCTACCCACACACTCACTTGACTCCACCCACACACTCACTAGACTCCACCCACACACTCACTAGACTCTACCCACACACTCACTAGACTCTACCCACAAACTCAAACACTCAGACATCCTACATTGATACTCCCACACACACACACTACACACACACACTCAAAACACACACACACGCATATTGATGTCACACACTCACACATACACAGCTTCACACTTTTCACATGCAGTGCTGCTACTCTGTTTATCTATCCTGATTGCCTAGTCCCCCTTAATGACCTCAACTACCTCGTACCCCTGCACATAGACTCGGTATACCTTGTTGTTGTTATTTTATTGTGTTACTATTTCCTTTTTCTATTTAGCTTTTTATCTAACATTTTAACTCTGCATTGTTGGGAAAGGACCCCTAAGTAAGCATTTTACATTCAAGTCTACACCTGTTGTATTCAGAGCATGTGACAAATCAAAATGTTTATTATTTTATTTTCTCTGTCTTCTTTACCCTGTAGTTACTGGTACTCACAGCAACCTGATAATGGTGGTGACAACCCAGCAAATGGGGAGGAGGACTGTGTTGAGCTGAACACAGAAACCTGGCTTCCTGTAAAGGCATGGAATGACCAGTCATGTTTTAACAATCGTTACTGGATCTGTGAGAAAAGGGTTTAACATCACCATGACAACAGAGGAGACTGGTGGGAGGGCAGGCGGGCTCATTTTAATTGCTGAATGCAATTTATGGACCGGTATCAAACGCATCAAACATATTTTAAACACATGTTTGGCTCCTTTTCCTGAATTCCATTCCATCCTTTACAATGAGCCTGTCCTCCTACAGCTTCTCCCACCAGCCTCTTCTACATGACACCATACTGTAACACAGATACAGATACCTGCGCAGCCTAAATGAAGTGGCTTGCACTCTTGGCCTCGAACGCTAGCAGTGAAAATTTGGCAGAAACATAACACTGTGTCTCACATCTTACTGCTTTCTTCAGTGCGCTGTGCTCTCCTCACACCAAATAATCAACACTTTTTAATATTCATTCAATGAATTCGTGATTGCATTGTCAAAGAAAGCCCAGTTCGAGTGGTGTCAATTTTCTCTATAGTTTAAGAATCTGTAGACATACTGTAATCTGTAAAATAATTGTATTCAATGTTTTTAATATAAACATGTTATGTGATTTGCCATAGGCTTGTGATTTTTCCATGATCAATTATTACATAAATTGCTTTAATAAGAAGAACTAAGGCACAGATAAAAAAATAAAGGAAAAATGTCCTTTACAAGGTCTTCCAGCTTCCTGATTGAATGTGATTGGATTGTTAAAACAGTGTGACCTGGACACACACAGAGGGCAGAGCAGTACTGAATTGGCACACACACACACACACACACACACACACACACACACACACACACACACACACACACACACACACACACACACACACACACACACACACACACACACACACACACACACACACACACACACACACACACACACACACACACACACACACACACACACACACACATTGTGTTCTGTGAAGTTCACCTTTTAAACCCCTGATTAAGATGCAGACAGATGTTCTTCATACACTTCGAAATAACTCCTCATTACTTGTTGTCATGCAGCTATCATGTTATATCACTCGGTTTAGAATATCCTGTTAGGTCTACCAACTTCCTTCTTGAAGGTGATAGGATTCTTAATACATTCTAATCAACTGTAGTGGACCACAGACAGACATCAGAGAGGTACCAGTGGAGATGCATATCAAAGCAACTACTCAATTACTAGTAATCATACAGTAGATATTACCATTAGGAGTCAGTTAGAAAGGTAATCATACAGTAGATATTACCATTAGAGTCAGATAAAAGGTAATCATACAGTAGATATTAGAATTAGGAGTCAGTTAGAAAGGTAATCATACAGTAGATATTACCATTAGAGTCAGTTAGAAAGGTAATCATACAGTAGATATTACCATTAGAGTCAGTCAGAAAGGTAATCATACAGTAGATATTACCATTAGAGTCAGTTAGAAAGGTAATCATACAGTAGATATTACCATTAGAGTCAGGTAGAAAGGTAATCATATAGTAGATATTACCATTAGGAGTCAGCTAGAAAGGTAATCATACAGTAGATATTACCATTAGGAGTCAGTTAGAAAGGTAATCATACAGTAGATATTACCATTAGGAGTCAGGTAGAAAGGTAATCATATAGTAGATATTACCATTAGGAGTCAGCTAGAAAGGTAATCATACAGTAGATATTACCATTAGGAGTCAGTTAGAAAGGTAATCATACAGTAGATATTACCATTAGGAGTCAGTTAGAAAGGTAATTATACAGTAGATATTACCATTAGGAGTCAGTTAGAAAGGTAATCATACAGTAGATATTACCATTAGGAGTCAGTTAGAAAGGTAATCATACAGTAGATATTACCATTAGGAGTCAGTTAGAAATGTAATCGTAAGTAAGTTAATACTATAAGTAAAAGTAAAAATCATATGTATTACAATAAAAGGTCAGACTGAATTAGTTGATTAATTGATTGATTGGGGTAATCATTGATATTTGGTACGGTTAGATAAGATGGCCGAGTACGTCAACAAACAGATGATTGAATTAAACAAAGTTAATGAAGAAAACCGGAACAGAGCAACGAGGAGCGTGAAGACTGAGACCCATCTCTCAGGTACAAAGAATTATCTTTCTCTCTCTCACACACACACAGATGCAGACAGGTATGAACGCACAAACCGAAAGCACACACGTATTCTGGCACGTGCACACACACTAATAGCACATCATAGAAAAACACTTGTACGTGTTTGTATTGTTCTGTCTTCTGTGTGGTTCAGTTGGTACAGAGCCTGGGGTTTACAACCTGCTGGGGTCTCATACACTAAAATGCATCAATTCAATATTGGAACTATGTAGAACTATTTAATAAGATCAATTGAAAATAATCTTTCTAACAGCAACACAGTGGATACCCCACCACTGTTTTCAATATCCGATTGGAAAATATGTTTATGAACAATAAGTATTTGAAACATTTTATACAAATGAACTGTGTCATTACTGTGCAGCCCAGATATAAGTTAATTTCCAATTCCACTGGGTAATAGTCCTGGGTAATCATGGCAATGCGGGTGAGCGTCACCCCATCTAGCTGGAAGTCCTCTATCATTCTTCTTGGACTGAACCGAGTCATCTATACACACACACACACACACGCGCGCGCGCGTAAATACGAGGCAACAGATGAAAGGTGAAAACAACTTCAGGAGATGAGATAAGGGCTTGAACCCCGGCCCTCTCGTACCTTCGAAGTTGGCAACACCAAGAGTAGCCAAGCCAGAACTTCTTCCCAGGGGTTTTGTCAGGATGCGATCCACCAGCCTGTTTTCAATATTTCCGCAAGGTGGCGCCAACTCTCCATTTTTTGTAAATCCTCAATACAACGCTCTGATACTTTCAAAGTGGTCCTGATATTCTTCCGGTAACCAGCGCTTGACTTGGGCAGGATCTCACCGGAGCAGAGTACCGGCACCTCAAATGTTCTACTGCTTGAGCTCCTGTTCCTCTATATCAGATCAAACATAGTGTGGAGCTCCTACACCTAAATATGAAACAGTACCGAATCCAAAATGAGTACCAGAACCTATTTCAGTCAAAGTCAAGCACTGCCAGTAATGAAACCATTAATGCTCAAATGTACTTATTTTTCAAAAAATGTGACAAAAAATAAAAAAAACTGCATCAGCTCTACTTGACTACACAAGCCAAGTGCATTCAAAAAGTATTCAGATGCCAGACAATTTTCTCACATTTTGTTACAGACTTATTAAAAAATTGATAGAATAATTTTTCCCCTCATCAATCCACACACAATACAACACAATGACAAAGTAGATTTTTTAGCAAATGTATAAAAAAAAATCATAAACAGAAATACCTTATTTACATAGATATTCAGACTATTTTCTAAGAGACTTGAAATTGAGCTCAGATGCATCCTGTTTCCATTAATAATCCTTGAGATATTCTACAACTTGATTAGAGTCCCTGCTCAGTAAAAGGCGCGTGGCAGTCCGCTTGGAATGCTGCAGAGATTTTGGAGACACCAAAGACTCTCAGACCATGAGTAACACGATTCACTGGTCTGATGAAACCAAAATGGAATGCTTTGGCCTGAGTGCCAAGCTCCATGTCTGGAGGAAACCTGGCACCATCCCCACGGTGATGCATGATGGTGGCAGCATCATGCTGTGGGGATGTTTTCAGCAGCAGATACTGGGAGACTAGTCAGTGTAACGAGTGTCGTCGGGAGAAGGAGAAGAGGACCAAAGTCCAGCGTGGTACGTATTCATAATACTTTTAATAAAGATGAATACTGGAACAAAACAACAAACCGAAAAACGAACAGTTCTGCAAGGTGCAACAAAAACACTAAACAGAAAATAACTACCCACAACCCATAGTGGGAAAACAGGCTGCCTAAGTATGGTTCTCAGCTGCCTTTGATTGGAAACCATACCAGGCTAAACACAGAAATACAAAACCTAGAATACAAAACCTAGAATATCCACCCATACTCCTACTCACGCATACTCACGCGGAACTAAGGTCAGGACGTGACAACTCATCTCATATGAATATACTGTACTCAATACCATCTATACCATCACACACTCACTAAGGTCAGGACGTAACAACGTGACAGTCAGGATTGAGGTATAGATGAACGGAGCAAAGTACAGAGAGATCCTTGATGAAAACCTGCTCCAGAGAGTTCAGGACCTCAGACTGGGGTGAAGGTTCACCTTCCAAAAGGGCCCTAAGCACAAAGCCAAGACAATGCAGGAGAGGCTTCAGAACAAGTTTCTGAATGTCCTTGATTGGCCCAGCCAGAGCCCGGACTTAAACCAGATTGAACACCTCTGGAGAGACCTGAAAATAGCTGTGCAGCAATGCTCCACATCCAACCTAACAGAGCTAGAGAGGATCTGCAGTGAAGAATGGGAGAAACACCCCAAATACAGGTGTGCCATGAATGTGGTGTCATACCTAAGGCATCTCAAGGCTGTAATTGCTGCCAAAGGTGCTTCAACAAAGTACTGAGTAAAGGGTCCGAATACTTATGTAAATGTAATATTTACATTTTGTAATATTTAATGAAGTTACAAAAATGTCTATAAACCTGTTTTTGCCTCATTATGGGTTATTGTGTGTAGATTGAAGAGGGGAGAAAACAATTTAATCCATTTCAGAATAAGGCTGTAACATAACAAAATATGAAAAAATCAAGGGGTCTGAATACTTTCCAAATGCGCTGTATAAGCCTGGGATATCAAGCACTAAAATTGATTGGCCATATTGAGTAAAATATTTTCCATCAGCCTATGTCCTTCAGCAAAAACATTCCCACTGGTCATCAATAGTTAACACAGCTACAAAGTCATCATTATGGCTAAGCCCTGCCCATTTCCATAACTTCTCTTCTTAATTAAAATGTGCTTTTAAATCTAACCTAACTAATGAAGGCCAAGTTTTATGCATTGGTCCACCAGACCTTCCGAGCATTTGGGCGGAAGTGTCTGGGAACAAGATTAGGTGTAATGTGACTAAAATGACTTAACTTTAGAGCTTCATCCTTCAGCACAACATATCACCCTTTACACGTTTATATCATATTCAACATAGTGGGTTATGTCACACTTGACATGGGAGATATTGTCACACAGTTATGCCACGTTTATGAACCCTTTATAAAGCATGACATACACTTAGATGCTTAATAACACATTTATGTAGTGCTTATGACTACATTATGAAGGCTTTATGAAGCCTTTGATATGAAGGCTTTATGAAGCCATTATAAGCTGAAGGTCAGACCATGAAGATCAGGCTACATTATGAAGTTAATATTTGAGAGCATTGAAGATTAAATCCTAATCAGTGAAAGAATTATCGACCTAGCTAATTAGCAGATTTGCATCAATCATCATCAATAATCAGCTGATATTCTGTCCACTTTCACCGATGTCAATCATGTCTTTTGTAAACAGTGGTGGAGTGATACTTGTTTAGGTGAGGGAGTACAAAAAATAGTTTATGACATCATTATTTCTCAATCAAAGTATGTACCGACAGATGGCATCTTATGAATCTCTTTATAGAATATACATCAAATGCATCCTCAGATTACAACGTCTGACTATATCCACATTGTCTCAAGAAAATGTTCTTTGTCCTTCACCAAGTCAGGAACAGCTCATTTCAAAATAGACTAAACATCCATGTCAATCTTGAATGATAATTCATCACATTTTACTGGTGAAATGTAAACACCGCATGCCAATCATCTCAGTCGTTGTCATGGGAATATGCATTTAGATTTCTTGAATTACTGTTTCGTGAGTGAATTAACCAGGAGCTATATGTATCAATCCTTTCCAGATAACATAGGCAATGAGACTACAGAGAAAGACCTGCTACAGACCAGTTACAACACTATGACTGAAGAGAGAGACCAGCTACAGACCAGTTACAACACCCTGACTAAAGAGAGAGACCAGCTACAGACCAGGTACAACACCCTGACTAAAGAGAGAGACCAGCTACAGACCAGTTACAACACCCTGACTAAAGAGAGAGACCGGCAACAGAAGGAGAGAGATGATCTTATGACAAAGTTCTCAAATCTGAGTGAGTTTACCTGATAAATGATTTGATTTTAACATCACATATCTAGTATGCAGTAAACTTGTGTTTGTATTCTTCAATAATAGATGCAGAATAATGAGATGGAAAATAATATTTCTGTCTTGTATAACAAACCTGTCCTGAAGACTGGCAGAAGTTTGAATCCAGTTGGTACTTCCTGTCTACTGTGAAAAAACCCTGGGGGAGAGAAGACAGGACTGTCTGAAGAGAGGAGCAGACCTGGTGATGTAAACAGTGATAAGGAACAGGTGAGAGAATCAAACATCTCTTGGTGAGTAGTGTATCTTCCAGTATTTAACACATGTAGTCTATAGTAGTTGACAATATCAGTATCTTTCTCACCAACAGGAGTTTCTCTTCAACCTCCACCTGAGCGCCTGGATTGGTCTGACTGACTGTTACTGAGGGGGCCTGGAAGTGGGTGGACGGCACCCCACTGACCACAGGGTGAGAGATTTGACCATTTTACCTTGTGATATGGAAATAAAAAACAACAATGATATATTGCTTCCAATCATGTTCATAAAAAGTTTCCACTCAGAAATGTCATTCTACATGAACTAAAGATATATCTTAAAATGTAATTAAAAAAATACACATTGACCCCTTTTTGTTGTTTTTTTGCACTGACTCTCTTGCACTGACTATGCACACTCACTAGACTCTACCCGCACACTCACTAGACTCTACCCACACACTCACTAGACTCTACCCGCACACTCACTAGACTCTACCCGCACACTCACTAGACTCTACCCGCACACTCACTAGACTCTACCCACACACTCACTAGACTCTACCCACACACTCCCTAGACTCTACCCACACACTCACTAGACTCTACCCGCACACTCCCTAGACTCTACCCACACACTCACTAGACTCTACCCACACACTCCCTAGACTCTACCCACACACTCACTAGACTCTACCCACACACTCACTAGACTCTACCCACACACTCACTAGACTCTACCCACACCCACACACTCACTAGACTCTACCCACACACTCCTAGACTCTACCCACACACTCCCTAGACTCTACCCGCACACTCACTAGACTCTACCCGCACACTCACTAGACTCTACCCACACACTCACTAGACTCTACCCACACACTCACTAGACTCTACCCACACACTCACTAGACTCTACCCACACACTCACTAGACTCTACCCGCACACTCCTAGACTCTACCCGCACACTCACTAGACTCTACCCGCACACTCACTAGACTCTACCCGCACACTCACTAGACTCTACCCGCACACTCACTAGACTCTACTCACACTCACTAGACTCTACCCGCACACTCACTAGACTCTACCCGCACACTCACTAGACTCTACCCGCACACTCACTAGACTCTACCCGCACACTCACTAGACTCTACCCGCACACTCACTAGACTCTACCCGCACACTCACTAGACTCTACCCGCACACTCACTAGACTCTACCCGCACACTCACTAGACTCTACCCGACTCTACCCGCACACTCACTAGACTCTACCCGCACACTCACTAGACTCTACCCGCACACTCACTAGACTCTACCCGCACACTCACTAGACTCTACCCGCACACTCACTAGACTCTACCCGCACACTCACTAGACTCTACCCGCACACTCACTAGACTCTACCCGCACACTCACTAGACTCTACCCGCACACTCACTAGACTCTGCCCGCACACTCACTAGACTCTACCCGCACACTCACTAGACTCTACCCGCACACTCACTAGACTCTACCCGCACACTCACTAGACTCTACCCGCACACTCACTAGACTCTACCCGCACACTCACTAGACTCTACCCGCACACTCACTAGACTCTACCCGCACACTCACTAGACTCTACCCGCACACTCACTAGACTCTACCCGCACACTCACTAGACTCTACCCGCACACTCACTAGACTCTACCCACACACTCACTAGACTCTACCCACACACTCACTAGACTCTACCCACACACTCACTAGACTCTACCCACACACTCACTAGACTCTACCCACACACTCACTGACTCTACCCACACACTCACTAGACTCTACCCACACACTCACTAGACTCTACCCACACACTCACTAGACTCTACCCACACACTCACTAGATAAATAGATTTGATAGAGGACTGAGGGTCCTCCAAATATTGAAAGTGTAGTTAGTAGTTACCCATGTTACTTTGTAAATGTATATATATATATTTTTTCTTAACATTTAAAAATGTTTTTTTCCCCCAAATTTTTTTTTTTCACAATTTTTCACAATTTTTGTGGGGGGTGGTTTAAAGTGCAGTTGCATAAACCATCAAGCGCTATGATGAAACTGGCTCTCATGAGGACCGACACAGGAAAGAAAGACCCAAAATTACCTCTGTTTCAGAGGATAAGTTTATTAGTTACCAGCCTCAGAATTAGTAGCCCTAGTAAATGCTTCACAGAGTTAAAGTAACACACATCTCAACATCAACTGTTCAGAGGAGACTGTGAATCAGGCCTTCTTGGTCAAATTGCTGCAAAGAAACTACTACTAAAGGACACCAATAGTAAGAAGAGACTTGCTTGGGCCAGGAAACACGAGCAGTGGAAATCTAGTGTTTGGTCTGATGAGTCCAAATGTTTGATTTTTGGTTTCAATCACTGTGTCTTTGAGACGCAGAAACACAGATGATTTCTGCAGTAGCGTGCCGTGGGCCTGGGGCCTGGGCCTTCAGTGAAGTCCTACACAGTCCCACCCGAATTAATCCACCTCTTATTACCATCATTATAGTAATCATGGCTCTAGACACTATACATTTAGACAGAAACGCAGTATAACTAGGCATTGCGTCACCTTGAAATTGACATTTTTATTCAGAGAATTGCAGGGGAAGAGTACAATACCTTTTCATTGTGCAGCTTCGTGCGCGCTTGTTCGTTGAGCTGTAGATCCACTCGGGGTCCCCAAAAGTTTTCAAAAGCACCATTGCTTGTAAAAGCCCAGCCGTACTTTGGTGTCGTTGCTGCCTTGGTTAGACAACTCAAGTTTGCAAAGCCAGTGTGGCTCCAAACACCAAATCGATCACTTGCAAATAACAGGCATTCCCAGCAGTACAGTTTGCAGTGCTTCTCGGAGCCTGTGAGCCATTGATAGCGCTCGTAGTTGGAACTTTGAAAGTGGCGAACGAACCCCTTTCCCGCCTGTGACAGGCTTTGTAGCTCGACCTCTCCTGACAATGTCTAACTTTTCTCGAAAAGTTTGTCTTGAGAATGGCGTTATAATTATATCCTCGACCAAATCGATATCTTCTCCTTCCGCCATTGTGGGTTGAAAAAACAGCTTAGTAGTACGCAAATTAATTTGTTTATCAAATTCAGTTTCCTAGTTCTGAGATTCTGCATAGACCTGCCCATATAGGACCTGCCTCTCAATATTGGTAATCCAATCAAAAGACGTTTCTGCAGTAGCGCCTGCTAGCTGGCTCCTGTGTAACACTGGAGCCAGCCAGCAGGCGTGCAATAGCCAACTCTAAAGCTGATTGGTTGACACAAAATTTTAATTTCCATTCACTTTAAGCTACAAGCGCCCCCACTGTTGATTCTGAAGGCCTGGGGGCAGATTTTAGACCCCTGGCAACACATGATGGCTGAATATGATTGGATAAAAGATCATAAACATAAAGACCAGCCATAAAGACGTAAAGACCAGCCCTCCAAATCTCAACCTGGGGCTGGAAGCAGTGCAACCAAGAGGAAAGCTATGAAATGAAGACTATAACTTTACTCTGGGGAATAATTTAATACATATTTGTGGGGAAATATATTTAAAAAAAAAAAATCATATTCTGATGATGTTTAGGCCAGCAGAGAAGGCCTTGCTGGCCTTGGCGGCCCAACACTGGATTTCTGCATGTGTGGTTCCCACCGTGGAGCATAGTGGAGGAGGTGTGATGGTGTGTGGGTGCTCTGCTAGTTACACTGTCTGTGATTTATTAAGAATTCAAGGCTCACTTAACCAGCATGGCTATTCTGCAGCGATACGCCATCCCATCTGCTTTGCGCTTAGTGGGACTATCCTTTGTTTTTCAACAGGACAGTGACCCAACCCACCTCCAGGCTGTGTAAGGGCTTTTGACCAAGATGAAGAGTGATGGAGTGCTGCATCAGATTACCTGTCCTCCACAATCCCCCGACCTCAACCAAATTGAGATGTTTTGGGATGAGTTGGACCACAGAGTGGAGGAAAAGCAGCCAACAAGTGCTCAGCATATGTGGAACTCCTTCAAGACTGTTGGAAAAACATTCCAGGTGAAGCTGGTTGAGAGAATGCCATGAGTGCCATATGAATATTCCTTATTTAGTGCACAAATTTTGACCAGGCCCCATAAGGCTGTCGTCAAATGTAGGGCAGGAGGAGGGCTGTACTTAATTAATGTGGTCAGTGTGAAAACGATGATTGATATCAGACCAGAAATATTGTTAGTAAGACTAGCTAAGCATTGGCACCAAGTGTAGAGTTTGCACATATTTTTTCAGATTAGTCCGAAAGCAAAGCTAAAACATTTCCATATTACCTTAATGTTTTCTTCTTTCTGTTAACCTAAGTTTAAATGTTAATGTGTTATAGTCTCTATGGCCAATACACAGAACACAACACAGTATCCTCATATTTTTTATTTCATAGAAGCAATGCCATTTCATTCCATTTCATAATTTCATAGAAGTAATACTTAATTAATAAACTGTTTAGAGGGAAAAGGACAAAGCTGAAACTGATAAAGTATTGTGACTGATTCTAAAGGCTGCCAATAATCTATTGCCACAAATTAACTACAGGTGAAAGCAAGAAAGATAATGTCAGGTACCATGTAAATGTGCTCACAGTTAATTTCACAATCTTAAGGAAAATGTTAATGTACATCAAACATTTGTAGGTAATGAAATAATAAACACATTTAAACAAGATGTGGATTTGACCTATATGTACACTTACCGTTCAAATGTTTGGGGTCATTTAGAAATGTCATTGTTTTTGAAAGAAAAGCACAGAACAGTGCAAACTGGTTCTAACTAGAATAGAATGAGGAGTGGGAGGCCCCAGTGCACAACTGAGCAAGAGGACAAGTACATTAGAGTGTCTAGTTTGAGAAACAGACACCACACAAGTCCTCAACTGGCAGCTTCATTAAATAGTACCCGCAAAACACCAGTCTCAATGTCAACAGTGAAGAGGTGACTCTGGGTTTGCTGGACTTCCTATAGTTTGGGTCATCTGGAAAAAAGCTTGTCCGGAGAAGACAAGGTGAGCCCTACCATCAGTCCTGTGTCATGCCAACAGTAAAGCATCCTGACACCATTCATTTGTGGGGTTGCTTCTCAGCCAAGGGAGTGAGTTCACTCACAATTTTGCATAAGAACGCAGCCATGAATAAAGAATGTTACCAACAAATCCTCTGAGAGCAACTTCTCCCAACCATCCAGGAACAGATTGGTGACGAACAATGCCTTTTCCAGCATGATGGAGCACCTTGCCATAAGGCAAAAGTGATAACAAAGTGGCTCGAGGAACAAAAAATCAATAATTTGGGTCCATGGCCAGGAAACTCCCCAGACCTTAATCCCATTGAGAACTTGTGGTCAATCCTCAAGAGGCGGGTGGACAAACAAAACCCCACAAATTCTGACAAACTCCAAGCATTGATTATGCAAGAATGGGCTACCATCAGTTAGGATGCGGCCCAGAAGTTAATTGACAGCATGCCACGGCGGATTGCAGAGGTCTTGAATAAGAAGGGTCGACACTGCCAATATTGACTCTTTGCATCAACTTCATGTAATTTTCAATAAAAGCCTTTGACACTTATGAAATGCTTGTGATTATACATCAGTATTCCATAGTAACATCTGACAAAATTATCTAAAGACACTGAAGCAGCAAACTTTATGAAAATTAATATTTGTGTCATACTCAAAACTTTTGGCCAATACTGTAGATATTCCATAAGAAATCTGCCGTTTCCAGCTACATTAGTCATTTACAACATTAACAATGTCTACACTGTATTATTGATCAATTTGATTTCATTTTAATAGACAAAACATTTTATTTTCTATAAAAAAAGGACATTTCTAAGTGACCCTAAACTTTGAGGTATATGTAGCTATTTCTGTAATTTCTCACAGATCCAGTGCAGCATGCGGTTGCAGGGTGCATCGTTCCAGTTGGCCAAAACGTTGTCCCGATGGTTGACCTCGACACAATCCTTGTTGTTGGTACCACCATAGTCCGGCTTACCACTCTTCCAGTACCTACAGATAACACACACACATAACACACACACATAGAGTCCACCATATTAGTTTTCTAATATTCAGATCTGTGTTGCGTTCCAATGATCTCTCCTTTCTCCTGAAGGGTGCGTTCATCCACTACTTCCCACAAATATAAAGGCATTGGGTTGGTGTAGGCATGTGGGCTAGAGGGAATTACCATATACTGGTGATTACCTTCCGAATCCATAAATGGAAGTGAACAAGTGTACACTTATGGAGAAAATATAGAATATTTGAATGCACCCCTTGGTTCTTTCTGAATTCACCTTCCCTCAATTCCTTCTGTCCTCTCTCCTCACCTCATTCTCAAAACGCATTGGGAGAGAATATCCAAGGTCCCTCCCTCCAAAGTTTTTTCCTTTTTGTTTTCTTGAGTAAGACAGCTGCAAAATGCAGGTGTTTCAGCTTTGCTTAGTGCTTTCTGTGGGGGTGTTTTCAGCCAGCGGAATATACAGGGCGTTCGGGTTGGTAGAGTTCTTTAGTTGTGCTGTGATTGGCTCAGTGTTCCGTTACTAATGGGGACACTACGTCACAGCAGAATCTACAGGGAGAGCTAGGCAGTTCAAGCCCCCTTGGGTGCTGCCGTAGATTTACATTAGAAGATCCCATCAAGAAGACTCAAGGCCATTTGCCACAGATGAAATGACATCAAATCACGCTATACATTGCATTCTGAAAGTAATCAGACCTCTTGACTTTTTCTACATTTAGTTACGTTAAAGCATTATTCTAAAACTGATTAAATAGTTTTTTCCCTCATTAATCTATTTAATTTACTGCATAATGACAAAGAAAGAAACAGCTTTTTAGAAATATTTCCAAATGTATAAAATTTAAAAACGGAAATATTACATTTACTTAAGAATTCAGACTGTTTATGAAGCTACAAGCTTGGCACACCTGTATTTGGGAAGTTTCTCCCATTGTTCTCTGCTGATCCTCTCAAGCTCTGTCAGGTTGGATGGGGAGTGTCACTGCACAGCAATTTTCAGGTCTCTCCAGAGATGTTAGATCGGGTTCAAATCCGGACTCTGGCAGGGCCTCTCAAGGACATTCAGAGACTTGTCCCAAAGCCACTCCTACGTTATCTTGGCTGTGTCCTTAGGTTCGTTGTCCTGTTGGAAGGTGAACCTTAGCCCCATTCTGAAGTCCTGAGCTCTCTGGAGCAGGTTTTCAACAAGGATCTATCTGTACATTGCACTGTTTATTTTTACCTCGATCCTGACTAGTCTCTCAGTGCGAGCCGCTGAAAAACATCCCCACGGCATGATGCTGCCACCACCATGCTTCACCGTAGGGATGGTGCCAGGCTTCCTCCAGACATGACGCTTGGCATTCAATCTTGGTTTCATCAGAGAATCTTGTTTCTCGTGGTCCGAGAGTCCTTTAGGTGCCTTTTGGCAAACTCCAAGTGGGCTGTCATGTTCCTTTTACTGAGGAGTGGCTTCGGTCTGGCCACTCTACCATAAAGGCCTGATTGGTGGAGTGCTGCAGAGATAGTTGTCCTTCTGGAAGGTTCTCCCATCTCCAGATAGGAACTCCATAGCTCTGTGAGAGTGATCATCGGGTTCTTCACTTTCTTCACTTTCCTGACCAAGGCCCTTCTCCCCTTATTTCTCTGTTTGGCCAGGCGGCCAGCTCTAGGAAGTGTCTTGGTGGTTCCAAACTTCTTCCATTTAAGAATGAGGGAGGTCACAGTGTTCTTCGGGACCTTCAATACTGCAAAAATAGCTTTCTACCCTTCCCCAGATCTGTGCCTTGACAGAATTCTGTCTCAGAGCTCTATGGACAATTCCTTCGACCTCACGGCTTGATTTTCGCTATGATATGCACTGTCAACTGTAGGACCTTATATAGACAGATGTGTGCCTTTCCAAATCAAATCCAATAATTTGAATTTACCACAGGTGGTCTCCAATTAAGTTGTAGAAAGATCTCAAGGATGATCAATGGAAACAGGATGCACCTGAGCTCAATTTCGAGTCTCATAGCAAAGGGTCTGAATACTTATGTAAATAAGGTATTTCAGTTGTTTATTTGTAATACATTTGTTTCACTTTGTCCTGATGGGGTATTGTGTGCATATTGATGAAGATTTTATTTCATTTGATCCATTTTAGAATAAGGCTGCAACATAACAAAATATGGAAAAAGTCAAGTGGTCTGAATACTTTACGAATACACTGTAGCTTTGATTGGACTGATCATGTTACTTTCAAAATCTTAGCTAGCAATCTAGACAAGCAGTCATCCTCATGAATCATGTCCACAATCTACTGGCAAATCCTTTTAAATCCTTGTCATATGAACAGAAATTATAAATAAAATGTATCAGTGCTCATTGGCCATTGGACATGAACATTACACAACAAGTTGGAAATCGCAAATTGAACAATGAGTGGTTTGGAAGGAATCAGTGGCTAACTGCAAACATTGCAAAGCAATCACTATTTTGCTTCCCCTGCCTGCTATTCGGTGGAGAGGGTGTGTGGTTTAAGGATTTAAACATCTGTCTGAAATGTTTTCTTTTCCAAGCTTAAAAAGATAAACATTCACTCGCAGCACCATGGGCCAGAAAATGGTAAATAAATTGGCCATGCTGTCCAGTGACGATTTTAGCATTTAAATCTTGGTGTGGCAAACTCCCCAAATGTTGTTTATGCATTCCACTGAGGACAGGACACACATTAGACACACAGGTGAAAATGTCAGACACTGTCAGATACTGTGGTAGAAACATCATCCTAAATGCTATCCAGATGTTAGAGCCGTATTATAAAAGTAGTAATTTCTCTTACGATGTGGTCAGTGGTGTGCCGTCCACCCATTTCCAGGTCCCCTCATTAACGGAGTCAGTCAGACCAATCCAGACCAGGAGATCTGCATCACCATGCAGCTGGTACAACAACTTCTGTTATGGTTAGTTTAGTTTAGTTTATTATTTCGACCATTTAAAAAAAAAACAAGCACACATCAAACTTAAAAGCCATACAAGCACATTAATACCTGATCTGGTGCTGTGATTGTGTGCATCCCTACCACGAGGAAAGTAATCACTTAAATATCTGGGTGCAGGACCATAAATACTCCTGTAAACCAAACTTAGTCTCATATTGGACACCCTAGCCTCAACAGGCAGCCAGTTCAGTTCCAGAAAGCAGCTCCTACCTATGTGAGTACGTGGACTCACCTTCAATACTACCCTGATCAACTTATTCTGGGCTATCTTGAACTTCCCCTACATAAGTTTAGATAAGCCCCCAAACCAGGAAGTACAAGCATAGTCAAAATGGCATTGAATGAGGGCAGTAGCTAGCACTTTCATGGAGTCCTTATCAAGCAGCTTGGACATTCTAGACAAAAACTTAGTCCTGGCATTAACCTTCCCTAGCACCTTATTGGCCATGCTCACACCATCCAAGCTTCCATCAAGGATACATCCCAAGTAGCTAACAGAGGTTTTAGTAGTCAGCACCTCACCCCCTAACTCCACTCTGATTTCAGACAACCTACACAATTTACGCCTGGATCCAAAAATAATTGCTTCAGTTTTCCCTAATTGCAGAGATAGCTTGTTATCTCCAAGCCATTTGCTAATGTTAGTAAGCTCTGTGCTAAGCATGCTCTCCAACATAGTTTAACTTTTGTGAGACACCAGTAGTGTAGAGTCATCCTCATAAAGAAAAGACGGCAAGAACAAGCATCTTTCATATCATTAAACAATAAAAACAGCAGAGGCTCATTGGTTTTGCCTGAGACAGTGAACCATTAACCTCTACTACTTCCTGATAAATAGGACTTTACCCAGCCTAGAGGGATACTGCTTAAGCCTCCAGTTTGGAGATTAGGAGACAGTGGTTAACTGTATCAAAGGCCTTCTGTAGGTCCAGCAGTACCATTCCACACAGATTCCCCTCATCAATCTCTTTCCTGATGAAGTCAAGTAAAGTAGACATGAATCAGTGGAGTATGTTTTTATAAAACCAGACTGAAAGTCATACATTCCATCCTGTTTGTTAACATATTCATACATTTGCTCATGTACAATTCTCTCCAGTGAGGTCTCCCTCGCTCTCCTCTCTTGTCTCCCTCGCTTTCTCCCTTGCTCTCCTCTCTTCTCTCTCTCTCAATTCAATTCAATTCAATTCAAGGGCTTTATTGGCATGGGAAACGTGTTAACATTGCCAAAGCAAGTGAGGTAGATAATATATAAAGTGAATATATAAAGTGAAATAAACAATAAAAATTAACTCTCTCTCTCTCTCTCTCTCTCTCTCTCTCTCTCTCTCTCTCTCTCTCTCACCTTTTCCTCTTCACTGTTTATGATCACCAGGTCTGCTCCTCTCTCAAAACAGTCCAGTCTGCTCTCCTGCCAGGTTTTCATCTCAGTAGAAAGGAAGTAGCAGCTGGATCCCAACATCCTCCATCCTTTAGGACACTTTAACACAGTCCTCATCGTTGGGACTGCCATGTATCTCCCTTCCACCCCTCTTCCAGTACCTACAGACAACACACACACACACACACACACAGCGTCCACCATATTGTTTTTAAATATTCAGGTCTGGGTTGCGTTCCAGTAAACTCTTCTTTCTCCTGAAATCTAAAAGCATTTGGTTGGTGTAGGCATGGACGCTAGAGGGAATTCCCATATACCTGTCATGTCTGTTTAAATCCATGAAGGGAAGTGAACAAGTGCACACTGCTGGAGAAAGGAGAGATTATTGGGACAGGTTTCCTTCCCGTCAGCTTTTCCAACAACTGTTTAGCTCTGTCAGAGAAATACATTATACTTTATGGAACAACATATTCTAACATCGTAATTAACTGCTAGTAAATCCATAACGAGGCTGCCCACAAGGGTTAAATTCCGATGCTATGCCCTTCTCCCGAAGTGTACACTCATACACTCTCACTCATGGATTTAAAGGAATATGGTGAAAACTCCTTCTAGCCGTGCTTACACCAATCCAATGCATTTAAATGTACGACTGAAATGTGCACACTTCTGGAGAAAGTTAGAAAATCGGAACACTGCCAGTGTCGGAGTGCACACTACAAGTGCACACTTCAGGAGACGGAAAGGTAGAGAATGGGGACGCAGCCCCAAGTGACTGACTTGACAACTTACCACACCCAGAGAGCCTCTTCTGCAGAATCACCTTATCATAGGTCAGAACACTGACCATGCCACTCAACCTGTCCCTTTCTGTAGCCAGGGTGTTGTAACAGGCCTCTAACTGGTTCCTCTCTTCGTTAGAACCGGCTGAAAAACAAAGAAGTTCCTGCATGTGATGCATCCCAAATGATACCCTATTCCTTCTATAGTGCAGTACCGAGGACCAAAGCCCTATGTACCCTGGTCAAAAGTAGTGCCCTTTAAAGAGGATAGGGTGCTATTTGGGAGATAACAATTGTGGTGTTGTCGTTCTTTGTGTGTTTCTCAAACATATTGTCAAACTACTGGTCCCACAAACTATGTAACGTCTGTAAGTCTGAATTGTGTTCCTTGCTTTGTGAGAACAGAACTATGGTGTGACAATGACATACATATCTGTCCTTTGGGCCCTGGTCAAAATGAATCCATTAAACATGAAATAGGGTCCCACATGGAACAGGTTCCCAAATGGCGCTCTGTTTCCTATAGAGTGCATTACTTTAGAGGGCTATTTTTTTTAAATTTGACCTTTATTTAACTAGGCAAGTCAGTTAAGAACAAATTCTTATTTTCAATGACAGCCTAGGAACAGTGGGTTAACTGCCTGTTCAGGGGCAGAACGACAGATTTGTACCTAGTCAGCTCGGGGATCTGAACTTGCAACCTTCCGGTTACTAGTCCAACACTCTAACCACTAGGCTACCCTGCCGCCCCAATAGTGTGTCATTTGGGACTCTGATATAGTGTAATGATTAGATAACAATACACTCACAGAAAGCCAGCCTCAGGGAGATGTTGAGAGTGACTTGTAGAACACACAGCACTCCTAAACACCCAGCAGCCAGCCTGTAGACTCCTGTTCTTCCATCTGCAGAGGAACACACACACGGCAACAGACACACACGCACACACACACACACACACACACACACACACACACACACACACACACACACACACACACACACACACACACACACACACACACACACACACACACACACACACACACACACACACACACACACACACACATACACATACCATCATCATCATTAATGATTAAGATTAAAACATAACACACATCATCCCACGTCCCTAACTAATTCTGAGAACCAAACATTTCGAATGTGTCATTGGTTTTCCCCCAATGGAGGGTTGGCAGCAACTGTTTGCTCAAGAGTGTGGTTTATCTCAAATCTGATTACCAGGAAGCTGCTGTATGTAGAAATTACACAATATAGCTGAAGCATGATTTAAAGAGTAGATCTGCGATTGCTATATCAATTTTTTTAACATCAATTTAAATGAATGATATTTACCTATTTGATTCTTGAAAAATGTAACTGAGAAATACCTCATGAGCTTAGTTTAACTGTCTAGCCCCATCAGAACCCAAATATAAACTTGTTTTACCATAAAATGATAAACTATGGATTTGTAAACAAACACTGTGTATGTAGCCTCATGGTTCAGCATCATGGTATCATTTTTTATCATGAATGGTCACTCCTTGCAGACATACTGTAGCTCTCTCTATGAATTTGAGTGGTTACATTTTTCCAGCCCCTCAGCTGTTTACCAAAAACATTGGTGGGGTGTCCACTGTGTTGTTGCTAAAAAAGGTTATCATCAATTTTATTTAAATAGTTCCAAATAGTTCTAATACCTGAAGTAAAAAAATACATTGAATTGATACATTTTGGTGTACGTGACCCCAGCAGGTTTTGAACACCCTGCTCCATTCTAACTGAACCACCCAGAAGACAGAACAATACAAATGTACAAGTGTTTTTCTAGTGTGTGGTATTAGTGTGTGAATGCGTTCAGTTTGTACGTGCAGACCTGTCTGCGTGCCTCAGCTACTGTGTGAGAAAATAAGATACTTAGAATACTTAGTTCTTACCTGAGAGATGGGTCTCAGTCTTCACGCTCTTCGTTAATCTGTTCCGGTTTTCTTCAGTAACTTCATTCAATTCAATCACCTGTTTGTTGACGTACTCGGCCATCTTAACTAACCGTACCGAATATCAATGATTAAACCAATCAATCGATAAATCAACTAATTAAGTCTGTCTGACCTCTTATTGTAATATTTATGATTCTTACTTACGTTTACTTACTGTATTAACTTACTGTATGATTACCTTTCTAACTGACTCCTAATGGTAATATCTACTGTATGATTACCTTTCTAACTGACTCAGTAGTTGGTCTAATGTGTCTAAATCCTGTACTTCTCTGTTCTCTGTCTGTGGCCCACAGCTGGTGACAGGATGTGTCAAGTCTCTATCCACCAATAAGAAGGCTGTAGGTGTTAGAATGTGTCAAGGCTCTATCCACCAATAAGAAGGAGACTATTGGGATGTGAGACAAATGGCACCCTATTCTCTATTCAGTGCACTACATGGGTGAATAGGAAGCAGTTGTGTGTAACTTCCTCTTCATTCCTTGTTCATTCTGTTCTGTGCTTTATTTCTAACTCTCATTCATGTTTTTTTGGCCTAATAATATAAGTGATTTGTCAACCCAAACACAAGTTATTATTGGTCAATAGTAGGTCTAGTAAATGAATAAATTAACTAAGATGATGCTGTTTAATATGTTTATTGATTTGGGTCGAAAACAAGACATCTAAATACACTTTCCAATAGAAGAATTAAACAAAGGAAACTTTTTACAATAAAAAATCTCAACAATATGTCATATTTGTCATCATGTCAATTATCAATCTATTACACACTGCTTCACCATAACATAGTTATTAATGAGTCCTTTAACAACTAGATGTTACTCCATACCATAGTTATTAATGAGTCCTTTAACAACTAGATGTTACTCCATACCATAGTTATTAATGAGTCCTTTAACAACTAGATGTTACTCCATACCATAGTGATTCATTAGTCCTTTAACAACTAGATGTTACTCCATACCATAGTTATTAATGAGTCCTTTAACAACTAGATGTTACTCCATACCATAGTTATTAATGAGTCCTTTAACAACTAGATGTTACTCCATACCATAGTGATTCATTAGTCCTTTAACAACTAGATGTTACTCCATACCATAGTGATTCATTAGTCCTTTAACAACTAGATGTTACTCCATACCATAGTTATTAATGAGTCCTTTAACAACTAGAACAACTGTTTACTCCATACCATAGTGATTCATTAGTCCTTTAACAACTAGATGTTACTCCATACCATAGTGATTCATTAGTCCTTTAACAACTAGATGTTACTCCATACCATAGTTATTAATGAGTCCTTTAACAACTAGATGTTACTCCATACCATAGTGATTCATTAGTCCTTTAACAACTAGATGTTACTCCATACCATAGTTATTAATGAGTCCTTTAACAACTAGATGTTACTCCATACCATAGTGATTCATTAGTCCTTTAACAACTAGATGTTACTCCATACCATAGTTATTAATGAGTCCTTTAACAACTAGATGTTACTCCATACCATAGTTATTAATGAGTCCTTTAACAACTAGATGTTACTCCATACCATAGTGATAAATTGGTCTTTTATCAACTAGATGTTAGTCCATACCATAGTGATTCATTACTATGACATATGACACTGTTCATTACTACCTGACATGATGACTCCTTGCTGTCCCCAGTCCACCTGGTCGTGCTGCTGCTCCAGTTTCAACTGTTCTGCCTTATTATTATTCAACCATGCTGGTCATTTATGAACATTTGAACATCTTGGCCATGTTCTGTTATAATCTCCACCCGGCACAGCCAGAAGAGGACTGGCCACCCCTCATAGCCTGGTTCCTCTCTAGGTTTCTTCCTAGGTTTTGGCCTTTCTAGGGAGTTTTCCTAACCACCGTGCTTCTACACCTGCATTGCTTGCTGTTTGGGGTTTTAGGCTGGGTTTCTGTCCAGCACTTTGAGATATCAGCTGATGTACGAAGGGCTATATAAATACATTTGATTTGATTTGATTTGAGTCCTTTAACAACTAGATGTATACCATAGTGATTAATTAGTCCTTTAACAACTAGATGTTACTCCATACCATAGTGATTGATTAGTCCTTTAACAACTAGATGTTACTCCATACCATAGTGATTCATTAGTCCTTTAACAACTAGATGTTACTCCATACCATAGTGATTCATTAGTCCATTAACAACTAGATGTTACTCCATACCATAGTGATTCATTAGTCCTTAACAACTAGATGTTACTCCATACCATAGTGATTCATTAGTCCTTTATCAACTAGATGTTACTCCATATCATAGTGATTCATTAGTCCTTTAACAACTAGATGTTACTCCATACCATAGTGATTCATTAGTCCTTTATCAACTAGATGTTACTCCATATCATAGTGATTCATTAGTCCTTTAACAACTAGATGCTACTCCATACCATAGTGATTCGTTAGTTCTTCATCAACTAGATATTAGTCCATGCCATAGTGATGCATTAGTCCTTTAACAACTAGATGTTAGTCCATACCATAGTGATTCATTAGTCCTTTAACAACTAGATGCTACTCCATACCATAGTGATTCATTAGTCCTTTATCAACTAGATGTTAGTCCATATCATAGTGATTCATTAGTCCTTTAATTAACCTATTAAAGCTAGGGGGCAGAATTTTCACTTTTGGATAAATAGCGTGCCCAATTTCAACTTCCTGCTACTCATGCCAAGAATATAAGATATGCATATTATTCATAGATTTGGATAGAAAACACTCTGAAGTTTCTAAAACGGTTTGAATCTTGTCTGTGAGTATAACAGAACTTGTGTAGCAGGCAAAACCCAGAGGACTAACTGTTCAGAATTATTATTTTTTCCCCTCTCTGTTCCCTATATTGTCTTTGCCATTGGATATTTAATAGGAACCTATTTTCAGTTCCTACCGCTTCCACTGGATGTCGGCAGTCTTTGGAATATGGTTTAGGTTATTCCTTTGTGCTATGAAGAAGTAGGCCAACTCGGAACTGGGGACACTTTGTGAGTTGCGCAAGACGTGAAAAGCAGCGCTGGTTTCTTTTCTTTCCTGTATTGAACACAGATTGCCCCGTCAACCATTTGATCGATTATTAACGTTTAAAAATACCTAACGTTCTATGACAAAAGTAGTTTGAAATATTTTGGCAAAGTTTATCGGCAACTTTTGAAATATTTTGTAGTGACGTTGCATTTTTGTAAGCTGTTTCTTTCTGGATCAAACATGCTTTATAAATGGACAGTTTCGATATATACGGACGGAATTAATCAAACAAAAGGACCATTTGTGATGTTTATGGACATATTGGAGTGCCAACAAAAGAAGCTCGTCAAAGGTATTGCATGTTTTATATTTTATTTCAGCGTTTTGTGTAGTGCCTGCTCCTTTGTTTACTGCTGGTGCAGATGGTGCAGGCTATCAGATAATAGCTTCTTATGCTTTCGCCTAAAACCATTTTTTACATCTGACATGTTGGCTGTATTCACAACGAGTGTAGCTTTAATTGAGTATCTTACATGTGTGATTTCACGAAAGTTAGAATTTTATAGCATTTTATTTGAATCTGGCGCTGTGCATTTCCCCCAGCAATTAGCCAGTTGAGACGTCTCCCTTATCCATAAGAGGTTTTAATTATATATATATATATATTTTACATTAAACAGTGTGACTTGCAGTTGGACACAAACACTGAAGATTGAGAGCACACACACACACACACAACTCCCTTTTTAACTTCTGAGAAAGATGCAGAGATTGATTTCCCACCGACGCTTCTGTCTAACTCTTCACACCGATGTCACACACAGACAGTATAGATAGATAAAAGGCCCCTCCCTATATGGCCTCAGACCATTGGTGATGTATGTGATGAAATAGGTGGCTGGTCACAGAATACAAGACATAACGTGACCTCAGTTTGAAGGCTGGGGTTTCAAAGTCTCAGTAATACTATTTGATCTATATGTGAACTCAGGTCACATTTTGTATCTACTAAAATATATGTTTAAAACATAAGCATGGTCGGAAACTAAAACTTTTCTGTTAGAAGCTAAAGTGGGGAAGTCAAGTGGTGGCCAGTGACGTGTTGATTTGACAGTTTCTCATCAGTTAAAACTGTCACTTACAGTTAAGCATAAGCCGATGGCAATGTTGTTAACACAAATAATGAAGAAGCATTTTACAGAATACAGTATGACTACACACTCTCCTCTATATCTAAACAGATCAATTATTTGTTCACTCTTCCTCATTCTCCTAATGTTCTTCTTCTTCCTCTATGTCTCTCTCTGACACTAAGCTCTATCTCAATTAGTCTTTCCTAGATTCCTCTCCTCTTATCTCCTCTCCTCCTTCTCCAGCTGATCTCTCTCTTTAGTCAGGTTGTTGTATCTGGTCTGTAACTGGTCTCTCTCTTTAGTTAGGTTGTTGTAACTGGTTTGTAGCTGGTCTCTGTCCTCAGTCAGGTTGCTGTAGCTGGTCTGTAACTGGTCTCTCTCTTTAGTCAGGGTGTTGTAACTGTTCTGTAGCTGGTCTCTCTCTCTCTTGTCAGGTTGTAGTAGCTGGTCTGTAACTGGTCTCTCTCTTTTGTCAGGTTGTTGTAAATGGTCAGTAACTAGTCTCTCTCTTTTGTCAGGTCGAAGTGAATGGTCTGTAACTGGTCTCTCTCTTTAGTCAGGTTGTTGTAACTGGTTAGTAGCTGATCTCACTCCTCAGTAAGGTTTGTCTTTGGTTAGTCTCTCTCTTTAGTCAGGTTGGTGTAGCTGGTCGGTAGCTGGTCTCTGCAGTTGTATTAGTCTTGTAAACGTAAAAACTCCTTCACAAGTTGTTCCTTTTATCCTCAGAGTATAAATACATAGTTACTAGCTAAAACATCATGTAAGTAGTAACCATCTCTTATAACTAAGGGATAAGCAATGAACATATAGCAAAACTATTAAACTTACAGTGACAGACAGGTCAATGATCCCAGCAGTGGAGGCTCCTCAGAGGAGGAAGGGGAGGACCATCCAAGGAATCTCATTAAAAAAGTGAAACATTAAAACAGTTATCCTCTTTTGATAAAACTATTCTAAATATTAATACAATTAGAGGTCTACAGCAGCTTACACAGCACTCTGTAGGATAGCACCATGGTGTAACCAGAGGACAGATAGTTTACCTCCTCCTCTGGGTACATTGACTTCAATACAAAACTTGGGAGGCTCATGGTTCTCACCCCCTTCCACAGACTTACAGAGTAATTATGACAACTTCAACCTATTAGGACGTCCTCAACCATTTAGAGTTCTTGCAGCATGAACTGACATTTTGTCCACCGCATCAAAGGATCAGAGAATACATCTAGTACTTACAGCATAAGCTAAAGCTAGCTAGCACTGCAGAGCATAATATGTGTTGAGTAGGTGACTCAAAGATAGTGGAAACAATAGTTAAACAGTTTTGATCAAATTAAATTCTTTAAAAATGAAGGAGAAGTTTAGCCTTTAGCCTTCTCAAACACCTGACTCAAATAAATAGGGATAATATGTTAGCTAGCTGGCTATGGCTTTCCAACACTGGAACACATAAATGTATTGCCAGCAGGGCCCGCGGGTGTAACTGCTCAACTGCTTGCTGACTGTACACTGTACTGCATGATTGTAGTGGGTTTACTAATGCATTAGTTCTAGTAGCTATGTTGACTAGCTATGACATTAGCTAAAATGGTGACAACAATGTAGGCTGTCTGTAGTGGTTAGCGGGTATGATATGTTTGCAATGCGGTGTGCAAGGGGTGTGCAAGGAGTGTGCAAGGTGTGCAAGGAGTGTGCAAGAAAAAAAGGACCTTGTCCAATTCAGGTAATATAACAAATATATTCCAGGACAAATTAGCTAGCAAATGCAAGCTAGCTAAATGTCCATGTATTTTAAATGTATTTTTTAGTTGGATTTCATGTAATAGACATACACAAAATAGTCCAAATTGATGATGTGAAATTTAAATAATCACTTGTTCAACAAAAAAACAACAAAAAAAAAAAAGTTGTGCGTGCATATGTATACACCCCCTTTGCTATGAAGCCCCTAAATAACATCTGGTGCAACCAATTACCTTCAGAAGTTACATAATTAGTTAAAGAAAGCACACCTGCGTGCAATTTAAGTGTCACATGATATGTCACATGATCTCAGTGTATATATACATCTGTTCTGAAAGGCCCAGAGTCTGCAACACCACTGAGCAAAGAGCACCACCAAGCAAGAGGCACCACCAAGCAAGAGGCACCACCAAGCAAGAGGCACCACCAAGCAAGAGGCACCATGAAGACCAAGGTCCTCTCCAAACAGGTCAGGGACAAAGTTTCTCTCCCCTCCCTTTCTCCCCTCTCTTCCCTCTCTCTTTCTCCTCTCTCTCTCTTCTCTCTCTCCTCCCCTCTCTTCCCATCTCCCTGTCCTCCCTCTCTCTCCTTTCCCTCTCCTCTCTCGTTCCCCTCTCTCCATCTCCCTCTCTCCTCCTCTCCCCTCTCTCCTATCCCCCTTTCTCCCCTCTCTCTATCTCCCTTTCCCCTCTCCTCTCTCTTTCCCCTCTCCTCTCTCTCCCTCTCCTCTCTCTTTCCCCTCTCCATATTTAATGTCTCTCCTCTGCTCTCCCCTCTCTGTCTCACTATCTCTCCCCCCTCTCTCAATATGTCCCCTCTCTCTATCTCTCTCCCCTCGCTCCCTCTCCCCTCTCTCTTTCCCCTCTCTCTCCCTTCCCTTCCCTTACCTCTCTCTCTCCCTCTTCACTCTCCCCTTTAACTCCCCTCTCTTTCCCTCTCATCTCCTCCTTCTCCCTCTTACCCCTCTCTCTTACCCCTCTCTCTCTCCCCTCTCTCTCTCTCCTCTCTCTCTCCTCTTCTTTCTCTCTCTCTCTCTCTCTCTTCTCTTTCTTTCTCTCTCCTCTCTCTCTCTTCTCTTCTTTCTCTCTCTCTCTCTCTCTTTCTTCTTTCTCTCTCCTCTCTCTCTCTCTCTTCTTTCTCTCTCCTCTCTCTCTCCTCTTCTTTCTCTCTCCTCTCTCTCTCCTCTTCTTTCTCTCTCCTCTCTCTCTCTCCTCTTCTTTCTCTCTCTCTCTCTCTCTTTCTCTTCTTTCTCTCCCTCTCTCTCTCTCTTCTCTTCTTTCTCTCCCTCTCTTTCCCCTCTCTCTTTCACCTCTCTTTCCCTCCCTCCCTCCCTCCCTCCCTCCCTCCCTCCCTCCCTCCCTCCCTCCCTCCCTCCCTCCCTCCCTCCCTCTTTCCCCCTCTCCCTCTCTATCCTCCCCCACTCCTCCACTCTTCCCTATCTCCCCTCTCTTTCCCCTCTCCCCTCTCTATCCTCCCCTCACTCCTCCACTCTTCCCTATCTCCCTCTCTTCTCCCTCCCTCCCTCCCTCCCTCTCTCTTTCCCCTCTCCCCTCTCCCCTCTCTATCCTCCCCCTCACTCCTCCACTCTTCCCTATCTCCCCTCTCTTTCCCCTCTCTATCCTCCCTCACTCCTCCACTCTTCCCTATCTCCCTCTCTCTCTTCCCCTCTCCCCTCTCTATCCTCCCCTCACTCCTCCACTCTTCCCTATCTCCCCTCTCTTTCCCCTCCCCTCTCTATCCTCCCCTCACTCCTCCACTCTTCCCTATTTCCCCTCTCTTTCCCCTCTCTATCCTCCCCTCACTCCTCCACTTTTCCCTATCTCCCCTTTCTTTCCCCTCTCTATCCTCCCCTCACTCCTCCACTCTTCCCTATCTCCCCTCTCTTTCCCCTCTCTATCCTCCCTCACTCCTCCACTCTTCCCTATCTCCCCTCTCTTTCCCTCTCTATCCTCCCCTCACTCCTCCACTCTTCCCTATCTCCCCTCTCTTTCCCCTCTCTATCCTCCCCTCACTCCTCCACTCTTCCCTATCTCCCCTCTCTTTCCCCTCTCTATCCTCCCCTCACTCCTCCACTCTTCCCTATCTCCCCTCTCTTTCCCCTCTCTATCCTCCCCTCACTCCTCCACTCTTCCCTATCTCCCCTCTCTTTCCCCTCTCTATCCTCCCCTCACTCCTCCACTCTTCCCTATCTCCCCTCTCTTTCCCCTCTCTATCCTCCCCTCACTCCTCCACTCTTCCCTATCTCCCCTCTCTTTCCCCTCTCTATCCTCCCCTCACTCCTCCACTCTTCCCTATCTCCCCTCTTTCCCTCTCTATCCTCCCCTCACTCCTCCACTCTTCCCTATCTCCCTCTTTTTCCCCTCTCTCCTCCCCTCACTCCTCCACTCTTCCCTATCTCCCTCTTTTTCCCCTCTCTATCCTCCCCTCACTCCTCCACTCTTCCCTATCTCCCCTCTTTTTCCCCTCTCTATCCTCCCCTCACTCCTCCACTCTTCCCTATCTCCCCTCTCTTTCCCCTCTCTATCCTCCCCTCACTCCTCCACTCTTCCCTATCTCCCCCTCTTTCCCCTCTCCCTCTCTATCCTCCCTCACTCCTCCACTCTTCCCTATCTCCCCTCTCTTTCCCCTCTCCCCTCTCTATCCTCCCTCACTCCTCCACTCTTCCCTATCTCCCCTCTCTTTCCCCTCTCCCCTCTCTATCCTCCCCTCACTCCTCCACTCTTCCCTATCTCCCCTCTCTATCCTCCCCCTCACTCCTCCACTCTTCCCTATCTCCCTCTCTATCCTCCCTCACTCCTCCACTCTTCCCTATCTCTCCTCTCTATCCTCCCCTCACTCCTCCACTCTTCCCTATCTCTCCTCTCTATCCTCCCCTCACTCCTCCACTCTTCCCTATCTCCCCTCTCTATCCTCCCCTCACTCCTCCACTCTTCCCTATCTCCCCTCTCTTTCCCCTCTCCTCCACTCTTCCCTATCTCCCCTCTCTTTCCTCCCCTCTATCCTCCCCCTCACTCCTCCACTCTTCCCTATCTCCCCTCTCTTTCCCCTCTCTATCCTCCCCTCACTCCTCCACTCTTCCCTATCTCCCCTCTCTTTCCCCTCTCTATCCTCCCCTCACTCCTCCACTTTTCCCTATCTCCCTCTCTTTCCCCTCTCTATCCTCCCTCACTCCTCCACTCTTCCCTATCTCCCCTCTCTTTCCCCTCTCTATCCTCCCCTCACTCCTCCACTCTTCCCTATCTCCCCTCTCTATCCTCCCCTCACTCCTCCACTCTTCCCTATCTCCCCTCTCTTTCCCCTCTCCCCTCTCTATCCTCCCCTCACTCCTCCACTCTTCCCTATCTCCCCTCTCTTTCCCCTCTCCCCTCTCTATCCTCCCCTCACTCCTCCACTCTTCCCTATCTCCCCTCTCTTTCCCCTCTCCCCTCTCTATCCTCCCCTCACTCCTCCACTCTTCCCTATCTCCCCTCTCTATCCTCCCCTCACTCCTCCACTCTTCCCTATCTCCCCTCTCTTTCCCCTCTCCCCTCTCTATCCTCCCCTCACTCCTCCACTCTTCCCTATCTCCCCTCTCTTTCCCCTCTCCCTCTCTATCCTCCCCTCACTCCTCCACTCTTCCCTATCTCCCCTCTCTTTCCCCTCTCCCCTCTCTATCCTCCCCTCACTCCTCCACTCTTCCCTATCTCTCCTCTCTATCCTCCCCTCACTCCTCCACTCTTCCCTATCTCCCCTCTCTTTCCCCTCTCCCTCTCTATCCTCCCCTCACTCCTCCACTCTTCCCTATCTCCCCTCTCTTTCCCCTCTCCCCTCTCTATCCTCCCCTCACTCCTCCACTCTTCCCTATCTCCCCTCTCTATCCTCCCCTCACTCCTCCACTCTTCCCTATCTCCCCTCTCTTTCCCCTCTCCCTCTCTATCCTCCCTCACTCCTCCACTCTTCCCTATCTCCCCTCTCTTTCCCCTCTCCCCTCTCTATCCTCCCCTCTCTATCCTCCCCTCACTCCTCCACTCTTCCCTATCTCCCCTCTCTATCCTCCCTCACTCCTCCACTCTTCCCTATCTCTCCTCTCTATCCTCCCCTCACTCCTCCACTCTTCCCTATCTCCCCTCTCTATCCTCCCCTCACTCCTCCACTCTTCCCTATCTCCCCTCTCTTTCCCCTCTCCCCTCTCTATCCTCCCTCACTCCTCCACTCTTCCCTATCTCCCCTCTCTTTCCCCTCTCCCCTCTCTATCCTCCTCTCTATCCTCCCTCACTCCTCCACTCTTCCCTATCTCCCCTCTCTATCCTCCCCTCACTCCTCCACTCTTCCCTATCTCTCCTCTCTATCCTCCCCTCACTCCTCCACTCTTCCCTATCTCCCCTCTCTATCCTCCCCTCACTCCTCCACTCTTCCCTATCTCCCCTCTCTTTCCCCTCTCCTCTCTATCCTCCCCTCACTCCTCCACTCTTCCCTATCTCCCCTCTCTTTCCCCTCTCCCTCTCTATCCTCCCCTCTCTATCCTCCCTCACTCCTCCACTCTTCCCTATCTCCCCTCTCTATCCTCCCCTCACTCCTCCACTCTTCCCTATCTCTCCTCTCTATCCTCCCCTCACTCCTCCACTCTTCCCTATCTCCCCTCTCTTTCCCCTCTCTATCCTCCCCTCACTCCTCCACTCTTCCCTATCTCCCCTCTCTATCCTCCCTCACTCCTCCACTCTTCCCTATCTCCCCTCTCTTTCCCCTCTCCCTCTCTATCCTCCCCTCACTCCTCCACTCTTCCCTATCTCCCCTCTCTATCCTCCCCTCACTCCTCCACTCTTCCCTATCTCCCTCTCTTTCCCCTCTCCCCTCTCTATCCTCCCCTCACTCCTCCACTCTTCCCTATCTCCCCTCTCTTTCCCCTCTCCCCTCTCTATCCTCCCCTCACTCCTCCACTCTTCCCTATCTCCCCTCTCTTTCCCCTCTCTATCCTCCCCTCACTCCTCCACTCTTCCCTATCTCCCCTCTCTTTCCCCTCTCTATCCTCCCCTCACTCCTCCACTCTTCCCTATCTCTCCCCTCTCTTTCCCCTCTCCCCACTCTCTCTGTATTGCGTTTCCTTCAGGACAGGTTTTCCACTGTTTAGCTCTGTCAGAGAAATATACTATGTTACACGTATTGAACAACAAATTCTAACATTGTAATTTTATTTGATTTATTTTACCTTTATTTTACATGGCAAGTCATTTAAGAACGAATTCTCATTTTCAATGACGGCCTAGGAACAGTGGGTTAACTGCCTGTTCAGCGGCAGAACGACAGATTTGTACCTTGTCAGCTTGGGGATTTGAACTTGCAAATTAACTGTTGGCAAATCCACAATGAGGGTGCACTCATGAGGTTAAATTCCGAAGCTAAACCCTTCTCCCCGAAATATACACTCGTACACTCTCCCTCGACGATTTCGAGGAATATGATTGCACCAATCCAATGCATTTAAATGCATGACTGAACAAGTGCACACTTCTGGAGAATGAAGGATAGAGAATGGGGACACAGCCCTAGTGACTGACTTGACTACTGACCTACTTACCACACTGAGAGCCTCCTCTCTAGCACCACCTTCTCATTGGTCAGGATACTGGCCCTGTCTCTCAACATGTCCCTGTCTTTAGTCAGGGCATTGTAACGCTCATGTAACTAGTTTCTGTTCGTCAGGCACTGGTCTGCAATGATACAACTGGGATCTGTCTGGTCTTGCGCCAGACCAGTGGTGTTGCAACAGCCCTATAAAGGTTTTCTCACTTTGTTGGAGCAGGCTGAAAGAAAGAAAAGAGAAGTTCCTGGGATGTGTCCCAAATGACACTATTACTTATATGGTGAGCTGCTTTTGACCAAAGCCCTATGTGCCCTGGTCAAAAGTAGTGCCCTTTAAAGAGGATAGAATGCTATTTGGGACACAGAACATTTATTTTGTGTGTCAGCTATGTTGACAGACTGCTGGTCTGTAATGTCTGTAAGTCTGAATTGTGATCCTTGGTTTGTGACAACAGAACTGTGGTGTGACAATGACTTCCATATCTGTCCTAACGGCCCTGTTCAAATGTAGTGCATTATAAAGAGGATAGCCTCACTCACAGAAAGCCAGCCTCAGGGAGATGTTGAGAGTGAGTTGTAGAACACACAGCACTCCTAAACACACAGCAGCCAGCCTGTAGAGTCTTGTTCTTCCATCTGCAGAGGAACACACACACACACACACACACAAAACATACATACACACTCAGACACACAGAAACACAGACACAGAAACTCAGACGCAGAAACACACACTCACACACACACACACATACACACACCATCCTACATTATGATTACAAACAGAATAAACATAATCCGACATCACTACTGACTACGATTAGAACTCTGAGAACCAACCCCTCCCCGATTTATGGTTGGCAGCGACCATTTGCTCAAGAGTGCTGTCATCTCAATTCTGATAAACAGGAAGCAACTTTATGAAGAAATTACCAAAATTACACAATATAGCTAAAGCATGACTGTAACGGCTTCTAGAAGTAGTGGGTGGAGGAGTCAGGCGCAGAGAGCAGGGTAGTACAAAGATGTGGATCGTTTATTTCCAAAAAACAGAGAGACGGTCACGCCACACACACAAGGGCGCATAAAAACCCAGTCCAACAAACAAGGACGAAACTGTTCGGAAAAATGAAATCCACAAAATATTCACACACCATAAACAGAAAAACAAGCAGAAAAGCCGGCAGGCCTACCGGGTTTAAATAGCCCAAAACCTAAACCTAAACACCAAACAGGTACAACTAAATCAGACACAACTAAATGAAACAGAAAAGGGGATCGGTGGCAGCTAGTAGGCCGGCGACGAAGAGGCACCATCTTCGGCGGGATTCGTGACAATGACGTAAAGAGGCTCTTCTGCGATTGCTGCTTACATTGTTGGGATTTTGAAATGTATAATATTTACCTATTCGTTCTTTATGAATGTAACTTCTACTGTAAATGCCTCATGAGCTTAGTTTAACTATGTAACCCCATCAGGACCCAAAATATAAGCTTGTTCTACCACAGAACTGTTAACAAACACTGTGTAACCTCAGATGGGTAAAACAATCATTTTGATCTCATGGATGGACAGTCCTTGAATACATACTATAGCTATGAATTACATACAGTACCAGTCATACATACAGTAGCTATGAATTACATACAGTACCAGACATACATACAGTAGCTATGAATTACATACAGAACCAGACATACATACAGTAGCTATGAATTACATACAGTACCAGACATACATACAGTAGCTATGAATTACATATAGTACCAGATATACATACTATAGCTATGAATTACATACAGTAGCAGACATACATACAGTAGCTATGAATTACATACAGTACCAGACATACATACAGTAGCTATGAATTACATACAGTACCAGACATACATACAGTAGCTATGAATTACATACAGTACCAGACATACATACAGTAGCTATGAATTACATACAGTACCAGACATACATACAGTAGCTATGAATTACATACAGTACCAGACATACATAGTTCTGTCTATGAATTACATACAGTACCAGACATACATAGTTCTGTCTATGAATTACATACAGTACCAGTCATACATACAGTAGCTATAAATTACATATAGTACCAGATACACATACTATAGCTATGAATTACATACAGTAGCAGACATACATACAGTAGCTATGAATTACATACAGTACCAGACATACATACAGTAGCTATGAATTACATACAGTACCATACATACATAGTTCTGTCTATGAATTACATACAGTACCAATCATACATACAGTAGCTATAAATTACATATAGTACCAGACATACATACTATAGCTATGAATTACATACAGTAGCAGACATACATACAGTAGCTATGAATTACATACAGTACCAGACATACATACAGTAGCTATGAATTACATACAGTACCAGACATACATAGTTCTGTCTATGAATTACATACAGTACCAGTCATACATACAGTAGCTATAAATTACATACAGTACCAGATATACATAGTTCTGTCTATGAATTACATACAGTACCAGTCATACATAGTTCTGTCTATGAATTACATACAGTACCAGACATACATAGTTCTGTCTATGAATTACATACAGTACCAGTCATACATACAGTAGCTATGAATTACATACAGTACCAGTCATACATACAGTAGCTATGAATTACATACAGTACCAGTCATACATACAGTAGCTATGAATTACATACAGTACCAGATATACATAGTTCTGTCTATGAATTACATACAGTACCAGATATACATAGTTCTGTCTATGAATTACATACAGTACCAGTCATACATAGTTCTGTCTATGAATTACATACAGTACCAGTCATACATACAGTAGCTATGAATTACATACAGTACCAGATATACATAGTTCTGTCTATGAATTAAATACAGTACCAGACATACATACAGTAGCTATGAATTACATACAGTACCATACATACATAGTTCTGTCTATGAATTACATACAGTACCAATCATACATACAGTAGCTATAAATTACATATAGTACCAGACATACATACTATAGCTATGAATTACATACAGTAGCAGACATACATACAGTAGCTATGAATTACATACAGTACCAGACATACATACAGTAGCTATGAATTACATACAGTACCAGACATACATACAGTAGCTATGAATTACATACAGTACCAGACATACATAGTTCTGTCTATGAATTACATACAGTACCAGTCATACATACAGTAGCTATAAATTACATACAGTACCAGATATACATAGTTCTGTCTATGAATTACATACAGTACCAGATATACATAGTTCTGTCTATGAATTACATACAGTACCAGTCATACATAGTTCTGTCTATGAATTACATACAGTACCAGACATACATAGTTCTGTCTATGAATTACATACAGTACCAGTCATACATACAGTAGCTATGAATTACATACAGTACCAGACATACATAGTTCTGTCTATGAATTACATACAGTACCAGTCATACATAGTTCTGTCTATGAATTACATACAGTACCAGACATACATAGTTCTGTCTATGAATTACATACAGTACCAGTCTTACATACATAACTCTGTCTATGAATTACATACAGTACCAGTCTTACATACATAACTCTGTCTATGAATTACATACAGTACCAGTCGTACATACTGTAGCTCTGTCTATGAATTACATACAGTACCAGTCTTACATACATAACTCTGTCTATGACTTACATACAGTACCAGTCTTACATACATAACTCTGTCTATGAATTACATACAGTACCAGTCGTACATACTGTAGCTCTGTCTATGAATTACATACAGTACCAGTCTTACATACATAACTCTGTCTATGAATTACATACAGTACCAGTCGTACATACTGTAGCTCTGTCTATGAATTACATACAGTACCAGTCTTACATACATAACTCTGTCTATGACTTACATACAGTACCAGTCTTACATACATAACTCTGTCTATGAATTACATACAGTACCAGTCATACATACTGTAGCTCTGTCTATGAATTACATACAGTACCAGTCTTACATACATAACTCTGTCTATGAATTACATACAGTACCAGTCTTACATACATAACTCTGTCTATGAATTACATACAGTACCAGTCTTACATACATAACTCTGTCTATGACTTACATACAGTACCAGTCTTACATACATAACTCTGTCTATGAATTACATACAGTACCAGTCATACATACTGTAGCTCTGTCTATGAATTACATACAGTACCAGTCTTACATACATAACTCTGTCTATGAATTACATACAGTACCAGTCTTACATACATAACTCTGTCTATGAATTACATACAGTACCAGTCGTACATACTGTAGCTCTGTCTATGAATTTGAGATTGGTTACATTTCTGCAACGTACATTTTTTATGTTTCTCTGAGCGGAAAAAATGGGCAGGTCACCAGGTGCACAGAACCTGTTTCAGGTTACTAGACCCTCAGCTGTTTACCAAAAACAGTGGTGGGGTATCCACTGTGCTGTTCTTTAAAAATATTATTTTCAATTGATCTTATTAAATAGTTGTACATAGTTCCAACAACTGAAGTAAAACATAATATTGAATTGATGCATTTCAGTGTATGAGACCCCAGCAGGTTGTAAACCCCAGGCTCTGTACCAACTGAACCACACAGAAGACAGAACAATAAAAATTAACAAGCGCTTTTCTATGATGTGCTATTAGTGTGTTTGCACGTGCCAGCATACGTGTGTGCGTTCGGTTTGTGCGTTCATACCTGTCTGCATCTGTGTGTGTGTGTGAGAGAGAGAAAGATCATTCTTTGTACCTGAGAGATGAGTCTCAGTCTTCACGCTCCTCATTGCTCTGTTCCGGTTTTCTTCATTAACTTCTTTTAATTCAATCACCTGTTTGTTGACGTAGTCGGCCATCTTAACTAACTATACCGGATATCAATGATGACCCCAATCAATCAATTAATCAACTAATTAATTCTGTCTGACCTGTAATTGTAGTATATATGATTTTAACTTTTACTTATAGTATTAACTTACTTATGATTACATTTCTGACTCCTAATGGTAATATCTACTGTATGATTACCTTTCTAATTGACTCCTAATGGTAATATCTACTGTATGATTCTAACTTCAGTGACTAGTAGTTGAGTAGTTGCTCAGATGTGCATCTCTACCAGTTACCTCTCTGATCTCTGTCTGTTGTCCACTACAGTTTTTAAAGTATCCAATCACCTTCAATCAGGAAGTTAAACATGACAGGATATTCTAAACAGAGTGATATAACATGATAGCTGCATGACAACAAGTAGTGATGAGTGCAGTCTTTCATCCTATAACTTTGACTGTTCTGTTTGTGGCTTCTCCAGCCTTCAAATGGAGTTTACATTATGACTCTCTCTCTATGCCATCGATAGGGACACTTTTCATTTATCTATGCTGTCTGTGTGTGACATCAGTGTGAAGAGGTATTCAGAGGTGTGTGTGGGACATCTGTCTGCATCTTTATCAGAAAAGGGGAACTTCACACGTGTCTGTGTGTGTGTGTGTCTGTGTTTGTGTCTGTGTCTGTTTTTGTGTGTGTCTATGTGTCTGTGTGTGTGTCTGTGTGTGTGTTTGCCTACGTGCAGCATGTATCCTCTCAGTACTGTTCTGCCTTCTGTCTGTGTCCAACTGCAATTCACATTGTTTTAACAATCCAATCACATTCAATCAGGAAGCTGGTAATGTCACGGTCTACCTCCTCTTCATCTGAAGATCAGAGGACCAAAATGCGGCGTGATATGTGTTCATAGTGAATGTTAATAAAGAAAACACTGAACACTGCAACACTATACAAAAACAATAAATCAATGACGACCGTGAAGCTACAAATGAGACCTGTGCTGACACAAGCCACTAACATAGACAATCACCCACAAACAAACAGTGCAACCCAGGCTACCTAAGTATGATTCTCAATCAGAGACAACTAATGACACCTGCCTCTGATTGAGAACCATACTAGGCCGAAACATAGAAATCCCCAAATCATAGAAAATCAAACATAGACTGCACACCCAACTCACGCCCTGACCATACTAAATAAATACAAAACAAAGGAAATAAAAGGTCAGAACGTGACAGTACCCCCCCCCCACAAAGGTGCGGACTCCGGCCGCAAAACCTTAACCTATAGGGGAGGGTCTGGGTGGGCTTCTGTCCGTGGTGGCGGCTCTGGCGCGGGACGCGGACCCCACTTCACACCATTGTCTTAGTCCGCCTCATTGTCCGCCTCCGTGGCTTCCTAACCATGGCAACCCTTCTCAATGGACAGAGGGTCGGCAGCTCGGGACAGAGGGGCGGAAGCTCTGGCGCCTCTGGGCTGAGGGGCTCTGGCGCCTCTGGGCTGAGGGGCTCTGGCGCCTCTGGGCTGAGGGGCTCTGGCGCCTCTGGGCTGAGGGTCTCTGGCGCCTCTGGGCTGAGGGGCTCTGGCGCCTCTGGGCTGAGGCGCCTCTGGGCTGAGGGGCTCTGGCGCCTCTGGGCTGAGGGGCTGAGCAGCGCCGGACAGGCGGGAGACTCCGGCAGCAGCGCCGGACAGGCGGGAGACTCCGGCAGCAGCCCGGACAGGCGGGAGACTCCGGCAGCAGCGCCGGACAGGCGGGAGACTCCGGCAGCAGCGCCGGATAGGCGGGAGACTCCGGCAGCAGCGCCGGACAGGCGGGAGACTCCGGCAGCAGCGCCGGACAGGCAGGACCACCTGCAGGGAGGAGACAGAGAGACAGCCTGGTGCGTGGGGCTGCCACAGGAACCACCAGGCTGGGGAGACCTTCAGGAGGCTTGGTGTTAGGAGGAGGCACCTGAAGGACCAGGCTGTGGGGAGCACTGGAGCTCTGGTGCGCAACCTTGCCACCACTTCCCCAGGCTGGACAACTACTCTAGCCCGGACCCTCCAGAGTGCAGGCACAGGTTGAACCGGGCTGTGGGTAAGCACAGGAGATCTAGTGCTCACTACGCACACCTCTTCCTTAGGCTCCACTCCCACATTTGCCCGACACGAGCGGAGCGCAGGCAGAGGACGCACTGCACCCTCCCAGCGCCCGGAGACACAGCACGCAGAGCCGGCACAGGATACCCGGGACCAAAACTGCGTACTGGCAACCAGACCCGCTGAGCAGGCACCATACGCCCTGGCTCGATGCCAGCACTCGCATGACACTCTCGGGGGCTGTCCTACAGCGCACCGGGCTATGGACACATACTGGTGACACCGTGCGCTTAACCGCATAACACGGTGCCTGACCAGTAACGCACTGCTTATAATAAGCACGAGGAGTGAGCTCAGGTCTGCTACCTGGCTTAGCTCCACACCTTGTGTGCCCCCAAAAGTTTTGGGGCTGCCTCTCGTACCTGTCGCACTGCGTGCTGCCTCCTCATATCACCGCCGCTCAGCTTTCGCTGCCTCCAGCTCTGCTTTGGGGCGGCGATATTCCCCAGCCTGTGGCCAGGGTCCCTCTCCATTCAGTATCTCCTCCCATGTCCAGGAGTCCTGTGATGCTGGCCGCTGTTGTTGCTGCTGCTGCTGCTGTCGTCGTTGTCTTTTACCACGCCGCTTGGTCCTTGGTTGGTGGGTGATTCTGTCACGGACGTCCTCCTCTTCATCTGAAGAGGAGAGGCGAGAAGGATCAGAGGACCAAAATGTGGCGTGGTATGTGTTCATGGTGAATTTTAATAAAGAAAACAATGAACACTGCAACACTATACAAAAACAATAAACCAATGACGACCGTGAAGCTACAAATGAGACCTGTGCTGACACAAGCCACTAACATAGACAATCACCCACAAACAAACAGTGCAACCCAGGCTACCAAAGTATGATTCTCAATCAGAGACAACTAATGACACCTGCCTCTGATTGAGAACCATACTAGGCCGAAACATAGAAATCCCCAAATCATAGAAAATCAAACATAGACTGCCCAGCCAACTCACGCCCTGACCAACTAAATAAATACAAAACAAAGGAAATGAAGGTGACAGGTAAACCTGATAGGTTCCTTTCTTACTTAATCTGAGCCTAAGTTCATCTTCTTACTGAAGTCGTTTATGCTAATAATTGACGATGAAAAAAATCACATTATGGCAAATCACATAATATGTTTCTATTTAAACAATCAATACAATAATTTTACAGATGGCAGTATGTCTACACACTGTTTACCTAGAGAGAGATGCATTAGCACTGCAGCACTACTGTATAATGAGCTACTGTATAACTCTTCACAAATACAGTTATGAAGAGAGGTAAATGATATGCCAGAATATTTATATACAGGCTCAGAATACCCAATATTAACATCAGCACAGTCCTTGTTATAGTATATCCTGGTTCACAACTATTATCAGATTGTTTTGCCCCTCAGTACAGTACCAGCAGTGTGTTGGTGTGTCTGTGTCTTAGAGAGAGAGAGAATGAAGTTGTGTGCACTGTAGGGTGCTGTATGTGTGCGCGTCCTCCCACCAGCCTCCTCTGTTGTCATGGTGATGTTAAACCACTTTCTCGCAAATCCAGTAACGATTGTTAAAACATGACTGGTCATTCCATGCCTTTACAGGAAGCCAGGTTTCTGTGTTCAGCTCAACACAGTCCTCCTCCCCATTTGCTGGGTTGTCACCACCATTATCAGGTTGCTGTGATTGCCAGTAACTACAGGGTAAAGAAGACAGAGAAAATAATGAATAAACATTTTGATTTGTCACATGCGCTGAATACAACAGGTGTAGACTTTACCATGACGTGCTTAGTTACAGGTCAATCCCCAACAATTCAGAGTAAAATAGTAAGAAATAAATTAATAAAACATTTGCTAAATAAAAAAATGAAAATATTAAACACAAAATAAAAAGTGACCAGGCAATTAGGATAGATAATAAACAGAGTTGCAGGGTGAGTGTGAAGAATGTGAAAGAATGTGAAAGTGTGTGTGGACGTGTTAAATACTATTTCTAGGAGGTTTAGGGTTAAGGTTAGAATTAGTCTAGGGTTAGGGTTAGGGTTAGTTTTTAGGGTTAAGGTTATGGTTAGAGTTAGTTTTAGGGTTAAGTTTAGGGTTAGAGTAAGAGGACGGGTAAGGGAAAATAAGATTTTAAATGGGACTGATGGGTTAGTGAGTGTGTATATACAGAGTCTTTGTGGTAGAGTCTGTGATTTCAGTATCTAGTGTGTGTGGGTATGTCTGAGTGTGTGTGGGTAGAGTCTAGTGAGTGTGTGGGTAGAGTCTAGTGAGTGTGTGGGTAGAGTCTAGTGAGTGTGTGGGTAGAGTCTAGTGAGTGTGTGGGTAGAGTCTAGTGAGTGTGTGGGTAGAGTCTAGTGAGTGTGTGGGTAGAGACTAGTGAGTGTGTGGGTAGAGTCTATAGTGAGTGTGTGGGTAGAGTCTAGTGAGTGTGTGGGTAGAGTCTAGTGAGTGTGTGGGTAGAGTCTAGTGAGTGTGTGGGTAGAGACTAGTGAGTGTGTGGGTAGAGTCTAGTGAGTGTGTGGGTAGAGTCTAGTGAGTGTGTGGGCAGAGTCTAGTGAGTGTGTGGGTAGAGACTAGTGAGTGTGTGGGTAGAGACTAGTGAGTGTGTGGGTAGAGTCTAGTGAGTGTGTGGGTAGAGACTAGTGAGTGTGTGGATAGAGTCTAGTGAGTGTGTGGGTAGAGTCTAGTGAGTGTGTGGGTAGAGTCTAGTGAGTGTGTGGGTAGAGTCTAGTGAGTGTGTGGGTAGAGACTAGTGAGTGTGTGGATAGAGTCTAGTGAGTGTGTGGGTAGAGACTAGTGAGTGTGTGGGTAGAGACTAGTGAGTGTGTGGGTAGAGACTAGTGAGTGTGTGGGTAGAGTCTAGTGAGTGTGTGGGTGAGACTAGTGAGTGTGTGGGTAGAGTCTAGTGAGTGTTAGGGTAGAGTCTAGTGAGTGTGTTCGTAGAGTCTAGTGAGTGTTAGGGTAGAGTCTAGTGAGTGTGTGGGTAGAGTATAGTGAGTGTGTGGGTAGAGTCTAGTGAGTGTGTGGGTAGAGTCTAGTGAGTGTGTGAGTAGAGACTGTGAGTGTGTGGGTAGAGTCTAGTGAGTGTGTGGGTAGAGTCTAGTGAGTGTGTGGGTAGAGTCTAGTGAGTGTGTGGGTAGAGTCTAGTGAGTGTGTGGGTAGAGACTAGTGAGTGTGTGGGTAGAGACTGTGAGTGTGTGGGCAGAGTCTAGTGAGTGTGTGGGTAGAGTCTAGTGAGTGTGTGGGTAGAGTCTAGTGAGTGTGTGGGTAGAGTCTAGTGAGTGTGTGGGTAGAGACTAGTGAGTGTGTGGATAGAGTCTAGTGAGTGTGTGGGTAGAGTCTAGTGAGTGTGTGGGTAGAGTCTAGTGAGTGTGTGGGTAGAGTCTAGTGAGTGTGTGGGTAGAGACTAGTGAGTGTGTGGAGTCTAGTGAGTGTGTGGGTAGAGACTAGTGAGTGTGTGGGTAGAGTCTAGTGAGTGTGTGGGTAGAGTCTAGTGAGTGTGTGGGTAGAGTCTAGTGAGTGTGTGGGTAGAGTCTAGTGAGTGTGTGGGTAGAGTCCAGTGAGTGTGTGGGTAGAGTCTAGTGAGTGTGTGGGTAGAGTCTAGTGAGTGTGTGGGTAGAGTCTAGTGAGTGTGTGGGTAGAGTCTAGTGAGTGTGTGGGTAGAGTCTAGTGAGTGTGTGGGTAGAGTCCAGTGAGTGTGGGGTAGAGTCTAGTGAGTGTGTGGGTAGAGTCTAGTGAGTGTGTGGGTAGAGTCTCGTGAGTGTGTGGGTAGAGTCCAGTGAGTGTGTGGGTAGAGACTAGTGAGTGTGTGGGTAGAGTCCAGTGAGTGTGTGGGTAGAGTCTAGTGAGTGTGTGGGTAGAGACTAGTGAGTGTGTGGGTAGAGTCTAGTGAGTGTGTGGGTAGAGTCTAGTGAGTGTGTGGGTAGAGTCTAGTGAGTGTGTGGGTAGAGTCCAGTGAGTCTAGTGAGTGTGTGGGTAGAGTCCAGTGAGTGTGTGGGTAGAGTCTAGTGAGTGTGTGGGTAGAGTCCAGTGAGTGTGTGGGTAGAGTCTAGTGAGTGTGTACATAGACTCAGTGCAAGAGTGTCAGTGTAAAAAAACAAAAAAGGTGTCAATGTAAATACAGACATGTTTTTTCAGATTTAAAATGAGCATTGCCTTATTTGGAACAAGAACCAACACTTTATCTGTATTTTTTAATGATATTTTAAGATATGTCTTTCGTGCTCGTGGAATGACATCTATGAACATGATTTGAAACAACATGTAATTTGCTAAAGGTCTCTATCACACCTGGATGGTCAAGGCTCACCTTGTGTTCTTTGAATTATGAACAACACGGATAATCAGTCCTACTCATTACAATGTGGTTATTGTTATTATAGAGCAGTAGTCTCTTACCTTGGGATGGTTAGTGTTATTATAGAGCAGTAATCTCTTACCTTGGGGTGGTCAGTGTTATTATAGAGCAGTAGTCTCTTACCTTGGGGTGGTCAGTGTTATTATAGATCAGTAGTCTCTTACCTTGGGGTGGTCAGTGTTATTATAGAGCAGTAGTCTCTTACCTTGGGATGGTTAGTGTTATTATAGAGCAGTAATCTCTTCCCTTGGGGTGGTCAGTGTTATTATAGAGCAGTAGTCTCTTACCTTGGGATGGTTAGTGTTATTATAGAGCAGTAATCTCTTCCCTTGGGGTGGTCAGTGTTATTATAGAGCAGTAGTCTCTTACCTTGGGGTGGTTAGTGTTATTATAGAGCAGTAATCTCTTACCTTGTTATTATAGAGCAGTAGTCTCTTACCTTGGGATGTTATTATAGAGCAGTAATCTCTTACCTTGGGGTGGTCAGTGTTATTATAGAGCAGTAGTCTCTTACCTTGGGGTGGTCAGTTGGGTGCCGTCCACCCATTTCCAGGTCCCCTCAGTAACAGAGTCAGTCAGACCAATCCAGGCTCTCTTAATGAAGCTGAAGAGAAACTCCTGTTGGTGAGAAAGATACTGAGGATTTTAACTACTATAGACTACATGTGGTAAATACTGGAAGATACATTACTGACCAAGAGCATGTTTGATTCTCTCACCTGTTCCAAATCACTGTTTATGATCCCCATGTCTGCTCCTCTCTTCAGACAGTCCTGTCTACTCTCCCTCCAGGGTTTTTTCACTGTAGACAGGAAGTACCAACTGGATTCAAACTTCTGCCAGCCTTCAGGACATTTTTGTTCTACAAGACAACAACATGCATTTCCATCTTGTTATTCTGCACCTATAATTGTAGAATACGAACACAAGTTTACTGCATATTAGATATGTGTTGTTTTGATCATTTATCAGGTTAACTCACTCAGATTAGAGAACTTTGACGTGAGATCATCTATATCCTTCTGTAGCTGGTCTCTCTCTTTAGTCAGGGTGTTGTAACTGGTCTGTAGCTGGTCTCTCTCTTTAGTCAGGGTGTTGTACCTGGTCTGTAGCTGCTCTCCTTTTTAGTCAGAATGTTGTACATGGGTTTTATCTGGTCTCTCTCTTCAGTCAGGTTGTTGTAACTGCTCTGTAGCTGGTCTCTCTCTTCAGTCAGGGTGTTGTAACTGCTCTGTAGCTGGTCTCTCTCTTTAGTCAGGGTGTTGTAACTGGTGTGTAGCTGGTCTCTCTCTTTAGTCAGGGTGTTATAACTTTTCTGTAGCTGGTCTCTCTCTTTAGTCAGAGTGTTGTAACTAGTCTGTATCTGGTCTTTCTCTTCAGTCAGGGTGTTGTAACTGGTCTGTAGCTGGTCTTTCTTCAGTCAGTGTGTTGTAACTGGTCTGTAGCAGGTCTTTCAGTCACATTGCCTCTGTTATCTGGAAAGGATTGATACATGTAGCTCCTGGTTAATTCACTCATGAAACAGTAATTCAAGAAATCTAAATGCATATTCCCATGATAATGACTGAGATGATTGACATGCAGTGTGGACATTTCACCAGTAAAACGTGATGAATTATCATTCAAGATTGACATGGATGTTTAGAGACTATTTTGAAATGAGGATTGCCTAACGTGGTTTAGGAAGGTGTTAAATATAACACGTTTTTGAGACAATGTGGATATAGTCAGACGTAATCTGAGGATGCATGTCATGTATATTCTATAAAGAGATTCAAAAGGGGCCATCTGTCAGTACAAACTTGATTGAGACATGATGATGTCATAAACAAATATCACTCCACCACTGGTTACAAAATACATAATCGGCATCAGGAAAATAGGACAGACTATCAGCTGATCATTGACGTTGATGATTGATGTAAATCTGCTAGTTAGCTAGACCAATCATTCTTTCACTGATTGGGATTTAATCTTTAATACTCACAAATAATAACTTCATAACATAGCCTGACCTTCATGGTCCCGCTTTAAATGACCTTCAGCTTATGAAGGCTTTTATACAGCCTTCGTAATGCTTTCATAAACACTACATAAATATGTTATTTAGCATCTTTAAGTATATGGCATGCTTTATAAAGGGTTCATAAACATGGCCTAACTGTGGGACAATATCACCCATGTCAAGTGTGACATGACCCACTATGTTGAATATGATATCAACATATAAAGGGGGACAAGCTGTGCTGAAGGAAGAAACAGGCTGTAAAGTTAAGTTTAGATGACACCTAATCTCGTTCCCAGACACTTCCGCCCAAATGGTCAGAAGATAAACACATCAAACTTGGCTTTCATTAGTTATGTTAGGTTAGCAAAGGACATGGCCTAATGGCAGGCAAAAATTTTACTAAGTTAGGTCACTTACATAGAATTCTATGGTCACTCCAAATAAGGCCAACTTTGAATGGTCAGGCTTATACAGTGCATTCAGAAAGTATTCAGACCCTTTGACTTTCTTACAGCCTTATTCTGAAATGTATTAAATTGTTTTCTCCCCTCATCAATCTAAACACAATACCCCATAATGACAAAGCATAAACAGTTTTGTAGAAATTTGTGCAACTTTAAGCTAGGGGGCACTATTTTTATTTTTGGAAAAATAACATTCCCAAAGTTAACTGCCTATTTCTCTGGACCAGATGCTAGAATATGCATATAATTGATAGCTTAGGATAGAAAACAATCTAGAGTTTCCAAAACTGTAAAAATATTGTCTGTGAGTATAACAGAACTGATATTGCAGGCGAAATCCTGAGAAAAATCCAATCAGGAAGTGACCCTTATTTTGAAACCCCTGTCTTTCTATGCATCCCTATATCCCATTGAAAGGGATATCAACCAGATTCCTTTTTCTATGTCTTCCCTAAGGTGTCTACAGCCTTTAGACATAGTTTCACACCTTTATGTTGAAGAATGAGCGTAAACAAACACATTGCGTAAGTGGCCAGCTGATGGCTCTCAGTGATTCTTGCGTGAAAGAGAGAGGTAGCCATTTTTCCTCCCGGTCCTACTGAAAAGCCAACTGTCCCGGTTGATATATTGTCAAAAAGATATTTGAAAAACACCTTGAGGATTGATTGCAAAAAACGTTTCCATGCTTCTCAAATCAAATCAAATCACATTTTATTTGTCACATACAAATGCGAGTGTAGCGAAATGCTTGTGCTTCTAGTTCCGACAATGCAGTAATAACGAACAAGTAATCTAACTAACAATTCCAAAAAAACTACTGTCTTATACACAGTGTAAGGGGATAAAGAATATGTACATAAGGATATATGAATGAGTGATGGTACAGAGCAGCATAGGCAAGATACAGTAGATGATATCGAGTACAGTATATACATATGAGATGAGTATGTAAACCAAGTGGCATAGTTAAAGTGGCTAGTGATACATGTATTACATAAGGATGCAGTCGATGATATAGAGTACAGTATCTACGTATGCATATGAGATGAATAATGTAGGGTAAGTAACATTATATAAGGTAGCATTGTTTAAAGTGGCTAGTGATATATTTACATCATTTCCCATCAATTCCCATTATTAAAGTGGCTGGAGTAGAGTCAATGTCATTGACAGTGTGTTGGCAGTAGCCACTCAATGTTAGTGGTGGCTGTTTAACAGTCTGATGACCTTGAGATAGAAGCTGTTTTTCAGTCTCTCAGTCCCAGCTTTGATGCACCTGTACTGACCTCGCCTTCTGGATGACAGCGGGGTGAACAGGCAGTGGCTCGGTGGTTGATGTCCTTGATGATCTTTATGGCCTTCCTGTAGCATCGGGTGGTGTAGGTGTCCTGGAGGGCAGGTAGTTTGCCCCCGGTGATGCGTTGTGCAGACCTCACTACCCTCTGGAGAGCCTTACGGTTGAGGGCGGTGCAGTTGCCATACCAGGCGGTGATACAGCCCGCCAGGATGCTCTCGATTGTGCATCTGTAGAAGTTTGTGAGTGCTTTTGGTGACAAGCCGAATTTCTTCAGCCTCCTGAGGTTGAAGAGGCGCTGCTGCGCCTTCCTCACGATGCTGTCTGTGTGAGTGGACCAATTCAGTTTGTCTGTGATGTGTATGCCGAGGAACTTAAAACTTGCTACCCTCTCCACTACTGTTCCATCGATGTGGATGGGGGGTGTTCCCTCTGCTGTTTCCTGAAGTCCACAATCATCTCCTTAGTTTTGTTGACGTTGAGTGTGAGGTTATTTTCCTGACACCACACTCCGAGGGCCCTCACCTCCTCCCTGTAGGCCGTCTCGTCGTTGTTGGTAATCAAGCCTACCACTGTTGTGTCGTCCGCAAACTTGATGATTGAGTTGGAGGCGTGCGTGGCCACGCAGTCGTGGGTGAACAGGGAGTACAGGAGAGGGCTCAGAACGCACCCTTGTGGGGCCCCAGTGTTGAGGATCAGCGGGGAGGAGATGTTGTTGCCTACCCTCACCACCTGGGGGCGGCCCGTCAGGAAGTCCAGTACCCAGTTGCACAGGGCGGGGTCGAGACCCAGGGTCTCGAGCTTGATGACGAGCTTGGAGGGTACTATGGTGTTGAATGCCGAGCTGTAGTCGATGAACAGCATTCTCACATAGGTATTCCTCTTGTCCAGATGGGTTAGGGCAGTGTGCAGTGTGGTTGAGATTGCATTGTCTGTGGACCTATTTGGGCGGTAAGCAAATTGGAGTGGGTCTAGGGTGTCAGGTAGGGTGGAGGTGATATGGTCCTTGACTAGTCTCTCAAAGCACTTCATGATGACAGATGTGAGTGCTACGGGGCGGTAGTCGTTTAGCTCAGTTACCTTAGCTTTCTTGGGAACAGGAACAATGGTGGCCCTCTTGAAGCATGTGGGAACAACAGACTGGTATAGGGATTGATTGAATATGTCCGTAAACACACCGGCCAGCTGGTCTGCGCATGCTCTGAGGGCGCGGCTGGGGATGCCGTCTGGGCCTGCAGCCTTGCGAGGGTTAACACGTTTAAATGTCTTACTCACTTCGGCTGCAGTGAAGGAGAGACCGCATGTTTTCGTTGCAGGCCGTGTCAGTGGCACTGTATTGTCCTCAAAGCGGGCAAAAGTTATTTAGTCTGCCTGGGAGCAAGACATCCTGGTCCGTGACTGGGCTGGGTTTCTTCCTGTAGTCCGTGATTGACTGTAGACCCTGCCACATGCCTCTTGTGTCTGAGCCGTTGAATTGAGATTCTACTTTGTCTCTGTACTGGCGCTTAGCTTGTTTGATAGCCTTGCGGAGGGAATAGCTGCACTGTTTGTATTCAGTCATGTTACCAGACACCTTGCCCTGATTAAAAGCAGTGGTTCGCGCCTTCAGTTTCACACGAATGCTGCCATCAATCCACGGTTTCTGGTTAGGGAATGTTTTAATCGTTGCTATGGGAACGACATCTTCAACGCACGTTCTAATGAACTCGCACACCGAATCAGCGTATTCGTCAATGTTGTTGTCTGACGCAATACGAAACATCTCCCAGTCCACGTGATGGAAGCAGTCTTGGAGTGTGGAGTCAGCTTGGTCGGACCAGCGTTGGACAGACCTCAGCGTGGGAGCCTCTTGTTTTAGTTTCTGTCTGTAGGCAGGGATCAACAAAATCGAGTCGTGGTCAGCTTTTCCGAAAGGGGGGCGGGGCAGGGCCTTATATGCGTCGTGGAAGTTAGAGTAACAATGATCCAGGGTCTTTCCACCCCTGGTTGGGCAATCGATATGCTGATAAAATTTAGGGAGTCTTGTTTTCAGATTAGCCTTCTTAAAATCCCCAGCTACAATGAATGCAGCCTCCGGATAAATCGTTTCCAGTTTGCAGAGAGTTAAATAAAGTTTGTTCAGAGCCATCGATGTGTCTGCTTGGGGGGGATATATACGGCTGTGATTATAATCGAAGAGAATTCTCTTGGTAGATAATGCGGTCTACATTTGATTGTGAGAATTCTAAATCAGGTGAACAGAAGGATTTGAGTTCCTGTATGTTTCTTTCATCACACCATGTCACGTTAGTCATAAGGCATACGCCCCCGCCCCTCTTCTTACCAGAAAGATGTTTGTTTCTGTCGGCGCGATGCGTGGAGAAACCCGCTGGCTGCACCGCTCGGATAGCGTCTCTCCAGTTAGCCATGTTTCCGTGAAGCAGAGAACGTTACAGTCTCTGATGTCCCTCTGGAATGCTACCCTTGCTCGGATTTCATCAACCTTGTTGTCAAGAGACTGGACATTGGCAAGAAGAATGCTAGGGAGTGGTGCACGGTGTGCCCGTCTCCGGAGTCTGACCAGAAGACCGCTTCGTTTCCCTCTTTTTCTGAGTCGTTTTTTTGGGTCGCTGCATGTAATCCACTCCGTTGCACTGGTTGTAAGGCAGAACACAGGATCCACATCGCGAAAAACATATTCTTGGTCGTACTGATGGTGAGTTGACACTGATCTTATATTCAGTAGTTCTTCTCGGCTGTATGTAATGAAACCTAAGATGACCTGGGGTACTAGTGTAAGAAATAACACGTAAAAAAACAAAAAACTGCATAGTTTCCTAGGAACGCGAAGCGAGGCGGCCATCTCTGTCGGCGCCGGAAGTTCTATTTTTTTCTGTCGATATTATGGATATAATTTGGATTTTTTTTCGCCGTTGTCGTGACCAGTGGATTTCTGAACATAATGTGACAAACAAACTGAGGTATTTTGGGTATGAAAATAATATTTATGGAACAAAAGGAACATTTCCTGTCTAACTGGGAGTCTCGTAAGTGAAAACATCCGAAGATCATCAAAGGTAAACGATTAATTTGATTGCTTTTCTGATTTTCGTGACCAAGCTTCCTGCTGCTAGCTGGACATAACGCTATGCTAGGCTATCGATAAACAACGTTTGCCATGTTTCTGTCAATATTATGGAGCTAATTTGGAATACTTTTTGGCGTTGTCGTGACCGCAATTTCCGGGTGATTTCTCAGCCAAACGTGAAGAACAAACGGAACTATTTCGCCTCCAAAAATAATATTTTGGTAAAAATGAATTTTGGCTATCTACCTGGGAGTCTCGTGAGTGAAAACGTCCGAAGTTAATCAAAGGTAAACGATTTAATTTGATCGCTTTTCTGATTTTCGTGACAAGGTTGCCTGCTGCTAGCAATGCATAATGCTATGCTAGTCTATGATAAACTTACACAAATGCTTGTCTAGCGTTGGCTGTAAAGCATATTTTGAAAATCTGAGATGACAGGGTGATTAACAAAAGGCTAAGCTGTGTTCCAATATATTTCACTTGTGATTTTCATGAATATGAATATTTTCTAGTAAGATTATTTGACCATTGCACGATGCTAATTAGTGGAGTTGCTGACAATTCTCCCGGATCCGGGATGGGTAGTTCCAAGATTAAAAATAATAAAACAGAAATATCAAATTTACTATTATTATTCAGACCCTTTACTCAGTACTTTGTTGAAGCACCTTTGGCAGCGATTACAGCCTCGAGACTTATTGGGTATGATTATTGGTTACAAGCTTGGCACACCTGTATTTGGGGAGTTTCTCCCATGATTCTCTGTAGATCCTCTCAACCTCTGTCAGGTTGGATGGGGAGCATTGCTGCACAGCTATTTTCAAGTCTCTCCAGAGGTGTTCAATTCAGTTCAAGTCCAGGCTTTGACTGGGCCACTGAAGGACATTCAGAGTCTGAAGCCATTCCTGCGTTGTCTGTCATGTGCCTTTTACTGAGGAGTGGCTTCCGCCTGGCCACTCCACCATAAAGGCCTGATTAGTGAGTGCTGCATAGATGGTTGTCCATCTGGAAGGTTCTCCCATCTCCACAGAGGAACTCTGGTTCTGTCAGAGTACTTTTGTTGAAGTACCTGGCCGTCACGTCCCTGACGGACAGCTATAGCAAGAGCCTTGGTGTTTCCCAAATCCTCCCATTTAGGAATGATGGAGGCCACTGTGTTCTTAGGGACCTTCAATGCTGCAGAAATGTATTAGTACCCTTCCCCAGATCTGTATCTCAGCACAATCCTGTCTCAGAGCTCTATGGACAACTCCTTTGACCTCATGGTTTGGTTTTTGCTCTGACATGCACTGTCAACTGTAAGACCTCATATAGACAGGTGTGTGCCTTTCCAAATCATGTCCAATCAATTGAATTTACCACAGGTGGATTTCAATCAAGTTCTAGAAGCATCTCAAGGAAGATCAATGGAAACAGGATGCACCTGAGCTCAATTTCGAGTCTCACAGCGAAGGGTCTGAATACTTATGTAAATAAGGTATTTATGTTTTTGTTTTTTTATACATTTGGAAAATATTCTATTAACCTGTTTTCACTTTGTCATTATGCGGTATTGTCATTGTGTGTTGATTGATTCAATTTTTCTTCTCCTCATCAATTTTATAATGAGGCTGTAACGTAACAACATGTGAGGACGTCTGAATACTTCCAGAATGCACTGTAGACATGGTTTGTGTACTCAAGTAGAGCTGATGCAGTTCTTTTGTTTTTGTTGTCACATTATTGGCAGTGCTTGACTTCGACTGAAATAGGTTTCAGTACGCAGTCCCAAATGGCACCCTATTCCCTATATAGTGCAATGTCAAAAGTACTGTGATAGTGGGGTATCAGTTGGGACAAAGCCTCACTCACAGAAAGCCAGCCTCAGGGAGATGTTGAGAGTGACTTGTAGAACACACAGCACTCCTAAACACACAGCAGCCAGCCTGTAGAGTCTTAGTCTTCCATCTGCAGAGAAACACAGGCAGACACACACACACACACACACACACACACACACACACACACACACACACACACACACACACACCATCCTACATTATGATTACAAACAGAATAAACAACATACAACATCCTACATCTCTACTGACTAGTAGTCTGACAACCAAACCCCCCTCCCCCCGATTTAGGGTTGGCAGCGAACGTTTGCTCAAGAGTGCTGTCATCTCAATTCTGATAAACAGGAAGCCAAAATTACACAATATAGCTAAAGCAAGACGTAAAGAGGCTGTGATTGCTGCTTACATTGTTGGGACTTTGAAATGTATAATATTTACCTATTCATTCTTTATGAATGTAACTTCTACTGTAAATGCCTCATGAGCTTAGTTTAACTATGTAACCCCATCAGGACCCAAAATATAAGCTTGTTCTACCACAGAACTGCAAACACTGTGTAGAATCAAATGGGTAAAACTATCATTTTGATCTCATGGATGGACAGTCCTTGAATACATAGCCATGTCTATGAATTACATACAGTACCAGTCATACATACTGTAGCTATGAATTACATACAGAACCAGACATACATAAGCTCTGTCTATGAATTACATACAGTACCAGTCATACATACTGTAGCTCTGTCTATGAATTACATATACAGAACCAGTCATACATACTGTAGCTATGAATTACATACAGAACCAGTCATACATACTGTAGCTCTGTCTATGAATTACATACAGTACCAGTCATACATGAATTACTGTAGCTCTGTCTGTCTATGAATTACATACAGAACCAGTCATACATACAGTACCAGTCTCTGTCTATGAATTACATACAGTACCAGTCTTACATACTGTAGTTCTGTCTATGAATTACATACAGTACCAGTCATACATCCTGTAGTTCTATGAATTACATACAGAACCAGACATACATAACTCTGTCTATGAATTACATACAGTACCAGACATACATACTCTGTTATGTCTATGAATTACATACAGTACCAGACATCCTGTACTTACTGTACCAGTTCTGTAACTATGAATTACATACAGTACCAGTCTTAAATACAATGAATTACATACAGTAACTGTAACTATGAATTACATACAGTACCAGTCTTAAATACTGTAGTTCTGTCTATGAATTACATACAGTACCAGACATACATCCTTCTGTAGTTCTGTCTATACATAACTCTGTCTAATTACATACAGTACCAGACATACATACTGTAGTTATGTCTATGAATTACATACAGTACCAGACATGCATCCTGTAGTTCTGTCT
>NW_024609068.1:0-104074 GCF_018296145.1 Oncorhynchus tshawytscha | reverse complement strand
ACTCTTAGTACAAATGCCAAAACTGATGACACTTGGAATGCCCCATTTTATGTTCAGAACCTTGATTGAGCATTCATTGGAGTTGAACACATCTTTCACCCGAGTTAAGAGATTAGGAGATGCTAGAACGAGGAGCAGAACCAGAATGAGGAGTTCCTCCCTCTTGATAAGGGCCAAATGTCCCCTCCCTTTCCGAAATGTGAAAGATGGTAACACCTGCTAAATCATGGCTTGTTCAAATAACCAGTGATGAAAAACCTAAACACCAGAACCACTGCTGCTAGTTATGGAGCATGTTGAGAAAATGTCAGTCTCATAGTTTCAGTATCCTTATACAGTACATACATAGAAGAAACCATCAGATATAGGGGTATTGTGGCATGTAGTAGAAACCTACAGTAAAAAGGTATGGGTGTAGCCTGGTGCAATTTCTGCCCCATGTAACATTGTTTAAGATCCAATTGTCTATGTCTAATTACTGTAACTAAAAATCAACAACATTCAGATAATGAGTGGAATAAACTAATTTAACACCCAAGTATTTTAGCAGTGATTTGTACACCACACCATCATTTCAAAATGGTAGCACAGTGACCCACTTTGCCCTACTGTATAGAAGTACACTGGCTGAAGAAGAGTGGTGTAGTATTTACAGTCAAATCCATGAATTATTTGGTTTTAGCTTCCAACCTAAATTAAATTGATGTCAATTTATACAGTTGTTTTCAAACTGTACGTAAACTCGACACTATACAATTTTGGTTTCGTGGTTCAGTTTTTAGCAGTTTTCATTATGCACAAATCGTTTTTGGATTCCCTCCAGATATCATTCATGGTTTGGCCGGATATTGACTCATATATCCTGTGATAGGCTTATGTGGACATCTTATTTTCTCAATATGATGACAAATACTGACAGGCGGCCTACATTGTATATTTTCTCAGCACATCCAACTCATAGGGTAGGGCTGCCGTCTTATCGGCTCTTAACCAACCATGCTATTTTCTTTCCTTTTTTTGCGTTGTTCGTAACTTGTTTTGTACATAATGTTGCTGCTACCTTCTCTTATGACCGAAAAGAGCTTCTGGGCATCAGTATTGGGATTACTCACCTCAAAGAAGAACTTCTCGTTCAATTCAATGAGTCGGACGCGAGGGATATACTACAGACACCCGACCAGGCCCAGATCCCTGTGATTTGCTGGAAAAGGAAACGTACGTTTTGCAGAAAGAGATCAGGATGTCTTGTGAGGATCAGGCGACGAGTGGCTAATCTGCCCTTGTCTTCCGTTCTGCTAGCTAACATTCAATCACTGGAAAATAAATGGAACGAACTGAAAGCACGTATATCCTACCAGCGGGACATTAAAAACTGTAATATCTTATGTTTCCGAGTCGTGGCTGAACGACAACATTAAGGACATACGATTAGTTAGGGTCGATTTTCATAAGAATCTGTAATCTGCATTTTTGGACGCCGATTATGGCCAATTACATTGCATTCCATGAGGAAACTGCGTGGCAGCCTGACCACCTGTTACGCGAGTACAGCAAGGAACCAAGGTAAGTTGCTAGCTAGCATTAAACTTACCTTATAAAAAACAATCAATCTTCACAATCACTAGTTAACTACACATAGTTCACGATATTACTAGTTTATCTAACTTGTCCTGTGTTTCATATAATCAATGCGGTGCCTGTTAATTTATCATCAAATCACAGCCTACTTCACCAAACGGCAGATCATTTAACAAAAGCGCATTCGCAAAAAAGGAACAATCGTTGCACGAATGTACCTAAACATATTTTGCCTTAAAATCAATACACCGAAGTATATATTTTTAAACCTGCATATTTAGTTAAATTCATGTTAGCAGGCAATATTAACTAGGAAATTGTGTCACTTCTCTTGCATTCATTGCATACAGTCAGGGTATATGCAACAGTTTGGGCTGTTTGGCTCATTGAAGTAATTTGCCAGAATTGTACATAATTATGACATAACATTGAAGGTTGTGCGATGTAACAGTAATATTTAGTCTTAGGGTTGCCGCCCGTTCTATAAAATACAGAACGGCTCCGTATTTCACTGAAAGAATTAACGTTTTGTTTTCAAAATGAGAGTTTCCGGATTTGACCATATTAATGACCAAAGGCTCGTATTTCTGTGTTTATTATATTATAATTAAGTCTATGATTTGATAGAGCAGTCTGATTGAGCAGTGGTAGGCAGCAGCAGGCTCGTAAGAGTCATTCAAACTTTAGTGCGTTTGCCAGCAGCTCTTAGCAATGCTTGCTTCACGACGCTGTTTATGACTTCAAGCCTATCAACTCCTGAGATTAGTATTGCCAGTCTAAAGTGCCTATTAGAACATTCAACAGTTAAAGGTATATGAAATAAAAATGGTATAGAGAGAAATAGTCGACGCTTCATTTTGGGGCGGCAGGGTAGCCTAGTGGTTAGAGTGTTGGACTAGTAACCGGAAGGTTGCAAGTTCAAACCCCTGAGCTGACAAGGTACAAATCTGTTGTTCTTCCCCTGAACAGGCAGTTAACCCACTGTTCCTAGGCCGTCATTGAAAATAAGAATTTTTTAACTGACTTGCCTGGTTAAATAAAAGGTAAAAAAATATATACATATATATTTTTTAAAGTCCTATAATAACTACGACTTAAAACTTCTTAACTGGGAAAATTGAAGAACTGGGAATATTGAACCACCAGCTTTCGTATGTTCTCATGTTCTGCGCAAGGAACTCAAAAGTTAGCTTTTTTACATGGTACATATTGCACTTTTACTTTCTTCAACACGGTTTTTGCATCTTTTAAACCAAATTGAACATGTTTCATTTATTTGAGACTAGATTTTATTTATGTATTATATCAAGTTAAAATAAAAGAGTTCATTGTTCATTCAGTATTGTTGTAATTGTCATTATTACAAATATATATATATTTTAAAAAATACAATTAAAATAAAAAATTTAATTTATATATAAATGGACTATTAATCATCGGTATTGGCTTTTTTAAGACCTCCAATAACCGGTACCGGCGTTGAAAAATCATAATCGGTCGACCTCTAATAGGTGGTGCACGATATCTAAGGAAGTCGAAGGGTTTTTCTCACCTGAGGTAGAGTATCTCATGATAAGCTGAAGACCACACTATCTACCTAGAGTTTATCTGTATTTTTTGTAGCCATCTACATACTACCAGTTAGAGGCTGGCACTAAAACCACACTCAATGAGCTGTATTCCCCCATAAGCAAACAGGAAAACATTCATCCAGAGGCAGCGCTCCTATTAGCCGGGGACTTTAATGCAGGGAAACTTAAATCCGTTTTACCAAATATCTATCAGCATGTTAAATGTGCAACCAGAGGAAAAAGAACTCTGGACCACCTATACTACACACAGAGACGCTTTCAAAGCTCTCCCTCGCCCTCCATTTGGCAAATCTGACCATAATTCTATTCTCCCGATTCCTGCTTACAAGCAAAAAATTCAAGCAGGAAGCACCAGTGACTCGTTCTATAAAAAAAGTGGTCAGATGAAGCAGATGCTAAACTACAGGACTGTTTTGCTAGCACAGACTGGAGTATGTTCCGGGGTTCTTCCGATGGCATTGGAGTACACCACATCAGTCACTAGCCTCATCAATAAAGTGCATTGATGACGTCGTCCCCACAGTGACTGTACGTACATACACCAACCCGAAGCCATGGATTACAGGCAACATTTGTACTGAGCTAAAGGGTAGAGCTGCCACATTCAAGGAGGGAGACTACACTGGAAGCTTATAAGAAAATACGCTATGCCCTCCGACGAACCATCAAACAGGCAAAGCGCCAATACAGGACTAAGATCGAATCGTACTACACCGGCTCTGACAGGGCTTGCAAACTATAACAGACTACAAAGGGAAGCACAGCCCAGAGCTGCCCAGTGACACGAGCCTACCAGACGAGCCATGTCGCTCGAGGCAAGAAAACACTGAAACATGCATGAGAGCATCAGCTGTTCCAGACGACTGTGTGATCACGCTCTCCACCGCAATGTGAGAAAGACCTTTAAACAGGTCAACATTCACAAGGCCGATGGGCCAGACGGATTATCAGGACGTGTAGTTCGAGCATGCGCTGACCAACTGGCAAGTGTCTTCACTGACATTTTCAACCTCTCCCTCTCCGAGTCTGTAATACGAACATGTTTCAAGCAGACCACCATAATCCCTGTATACAAAGGTAACTTGCCTAAATGGCTACTGACTACCGCTACCGTATGTAGCCATGAAATGCTTTGAAAGTATGGTCATGGCTCACATCTACACCATTATCCTAGAAACCCTAGACCCACTCCAATTTGCATACCACACCAACAGATCCAAAGATGATGCAATCTCTATTGCACTCCACAATGCCCTTCCCCATCTGGACAAAAGGAACACCTATGTGAGACTGCTATTCATTGACAACAGCTCAGCGTTCAACACCATAGTGCCCTTAAAGCTCATCAATAAGCTAAGGACCCTGGGACTAAACACCTTCCTCTGCAACTAGATCCTGGACTTCCTTATGGGCCACCCCCAGGTAGCAAGGGTAGATAACAACACATCCGCCACACTTATCCTCAACAGTTTAGCCCCTCAGGGGTGCATGCTCAGTCCCCTCATGACTGCACGGTAAGGCACGACTCCAACACCATCATTAAGTTTGCTGATGACAACATTGGTCACCGACAACGATGATCCAACCTATAGGGAGGTCAGAGACCTGACTGTGTGGTGCAAGGACAACAACCTCTCCCTCAACGTGATCAAGACAAAGGAGATGATTGTGAACTACAGGAAAAAGGACAGAGCACGCCCCAATTCTCATCGACGGAGCTGCAGTGGAGCAGGTTGAGAGCTTCAGGTTCCTTGGTGTCCACGTCAACAAACTAACATGGACCAAGAACACCAAGACAGTCATGAAAAGGGCACAACAAAACCTATTCCCTCTCAGAAGACTAAAAAGATTTGGCATGGGTCCTCAGATCCTCAAAAGGTTCTACAGCTGCACAATCGAGAGCATCCTGGCTGGTTGCGTCACTGCTTGGTATGGCAACTGCTCGGCCTCCAACCACAAGGCACTACATAGGGTAGTGCGAACAGCCCAGTACATCACTGGGGCCAAGCTCCTTGCCATCCAGGACCTCTATAGCAGGCGGCGTCAGAGGAAGGCCCTAACAATTGTCAAAGACTGCAGTCACCCTAATCATAGACCATTCTCTCTGCTACCCCCCGGGCAAGCTGTACCGGAGCACCAAGTCTAGGTCCAAGAGGCTTCTAAACAGACTCCTGAACAGCTAATCAAATGGCTACCCAGACTATTTGCATTGCCCCACCACGCTGCTGCAACTCTGTTAGTGTCTATACATAGAGTTATTAAAGTGGCTATCTACACGTACATCATTACCTCAACACCTCCACACATTGACTCTGTACCAGTAACACTATTGTTATTTACTGCTGCTCTTTAATTATTTGGTTATTTTTATCTTACTTTTTTAGGGATTTTCTTAAAACTGCATTGTTGGTTAAGGGCTTGTAAGTTAGGGTGACCAGATGTCCCCGTTTTTGGTGGCCTGTCCCCGGAAATGTCCCGGTTTTTAACAGTGCGTTAAAAACAGACTGCAAAGTGAAATAATATTTTACGTGGCAAGAAAGACCGGGCAGCAGAGCCTACCGGTTGATGTCTCAAACGCGTTGTGCTTGTTTTGTCCAGCAGAGGGGCTGCTCGATATAGTAGAAGAAAAAGAGTGAATGAAGCTGCTAACTATTTGCTGGGAGCTAGTTTTAGAGAGACCTGCTGTGGAAAACTCAGCCAGAAGCTAGCAAGTGTCAAGTGAATCCACAACATTACCACAAACAAACAAGCCAGGTAAGTTACAATCGTTTGAGATACTAGCTAGTGATGTTATAATGTCACACTTTATTATATAGTTTGATGATCTGCTCTAAGATTTAAAATAGGTTATGCTAGCTTAGCTATGTCGTTTAAGTTATCTAGCTAGGTTAGCTAGCTACTGTAAATGGTAGCTAGGTTAAAAAACGTTCACACGTAAACATGCAGTGGACGGGCTATTTTGAAAATATGATTATATTAAATGAATGCACAATTAATTATGAGAATATTTATTTTTAGATTACAATTTTAATGGTTTGGCATTATAATAAGTAGTGTGAAAATATATTTTGAAATTTTCATGGATAACATTAGCATAATGTTTTCTGTTAGAGAGTGGAGAGGAGGAAGACTGGATAAGAAGAGTGAAAGAGAGAAAAGGTAAAGATATGATTACAGAGCCTGCCAATTTTTTTTATTCCAAACAATGTTTTTGAAATAAAATACAAAAATGAGGCAAGCAAATGGGAATCTGTTAACCAAAGTATTTTATCTAATAGTGTACTATTTATTATTAAAGATTGGAGAGGAAGGAGAAGGAAAAATGAAGAGAGTAAAAAGAGTGAAGTGATGAGATTGCAGAAGATTGAGGTGGAAATTTGAAGAGAAGGAAAGAAAGAAAGAGCAGTAAGATGAGTGAAGAAAAGAGGAGGAGAAAGATTGGAGAGGAAGGAAAAGAGTAATAAGAGCAGACAGAGGAGGTACAATGGCTCTTCCCAAGAAACGGAATGAATGATATATGGACAACAGCAAGAAATAGGTTCACTGTTCCTACCATCAAGGCCGTGCTTATTGTGAAGACAAACTTCAACCTCCCCTGCCAGGAGTTCATGGAGAAGCAGGCCAAAGACAGAGAAATCCTTAAAGATGATACATTCTTCTGAGAAATATACAGATTAGGTTGGTATAAATTATATTATGTAGTTACCAATCACGTCATTGTCTTATTTCTTTATTGTGTTAAGTATTTCACATATACCATTGCCTGTTTTTTTCTTCAATTTTGCTCACGTTCACTTATGCTCTTATTCTACCCAGACTAGCAGGACCACTGAAGGGCTGTTCAGATCAGACAGTTCTGTCTCGTCTGTAGTATAGTTGTTTTCTCTATCACAGTGTGCCTGTTAGACAAAATACATGAACCCGGAAGTGTCCCCCTTTTTTTATTTCAGAGATAATAACATTGGATATTTTAATGATATATTGACCGCCGAACTGGAAATGTCCCCGGTTTTCATTTCAGAAATCTGGTCTCCTTATTGTAAGTAACGTTAAGCATTTCACTGTAAAGTCTACAACCGTTGTATTCCCGCATGTGACATAAAATTTGATTTGATAGGCCCGACTGTGGACCACATTAGGATCTTGATATGCTAAATAAGGACAATCTGATAGTTATTTGCTTTGAGAACACGCTCAGTAATTTGACGAATATTAACTCCATATCATTATTCGACACTAGCTATCATTGTTGTATTACTTCCGCATAAAGACGCGGGAAAACACAAGTCAGAAAATACCTCAAAGAGGTTAACCGGTGGCTTCAAAGCCTCACAATGGCCAATATATAGCATCAGCAATCCAGTGTTTATATACATAATTGGTGAAGGCGATGCCTAATTATTTCTCCCTGGTTCTGACTTGACCTGCTGGTTGCGCATTGCCTTGTTTCATCAATCTGTGTGCGATGAGCTAGTAGGCTACTTGGCTGAAATTACCACCGTGGTTTCTTTTGTCCTGCTGTTCAAAATCGAACTCATGGTTATTGAAAGGTCAAAGATGAAGACCTAGACATGTTATACACCACAGTAGGCATACTGTTAATACAAGTCAAACAAACTTACCCGATCCATAGTGGAAGCTACTGTATTCGTTCTTCAACGTTTCAAATAACAAACAAGACAGTAAATGTGTACACTGCAGTTAATTTCCTTGTCGTAGCGTTCAAACAAATAAAAGCTCGATCACACCTAATTAATTATCAAAACTCGATTTAAAATGGGGACAAATAAACGTTTCATGTAGACTAATTTTACACCCGAAAAGATCCAGCAAAAGCCTGTGGGTCTTTATTTGGTTTAAAAACGCAAGAGGACGGTAACAAAGCACTTCCTGTTGATGTTTTTCAACTTCTTCTGTGGTGTTTAAATTGTACCGCCACCTACTGTACACAGTCAAACACTTTTCTACAAGTGGGTGATGCGGTTTAGGGATTAATTTATTGCTAGAAAATAACTGTTTGTATTGTCTCAAATATATAGTATGTTAAATGAATGTAAAAAAATGTAGGTTGTTTTTGCTATAATCAATATATCAATAATCTATTTGAACATTAAATTATATTGTCAGATTTTTGGTGTCATCCTCAATGATTGCAACTGCATTTTGTCCACGTGTGGTTGCATTATTTTAACATTTGCAACTAACATCACAACAATTGTAAGGTATTTATAGAAACAACAAAAACAACTTGCTGTCTATGGCTGGCTGTGGTTTGCTGTAAAGTGGCAGGCCGGATTTGAGATGAGTGAAATCCCTTGCTATTGTCTTTCAAATTAGACCATGGCTAGGTGGCTCGAGTTGGGCCTCTTTGCCTCTTCCTCTCTGACAACGTTCTCTTCCAGAGTCCAGATATTGTTATTGGCTGAGGCCCAGTAAGAGTAGCCTCGTAAATAACAGACTGATTACCACTACGCTATCCGTGCAGTGAACCAGTAAAGCCAGTGACGATTTCAGCATGTAAATCTTGGTGGGGCAAACCCCAAACATTTTTGGGGATGCATGACAGCAAAGCAACAACAGAACACTAAACAATACATTAATTGCACTGTAACAGTGACAAACATTGCCCACAAAGTATTAGGGCCTACGTAAAGCTGTCCCAACAGCAGAGCTATCTTTTCAGCACCATGGAGTGAATCTTTACCCTTACTATTAACGGCGCCTTGTCTGGCAGCCTTACAGTTCATTCAGCCTCATTTACTGCCTTTAAAAAAAACATAGCTGATATGGCTGACTTGCTTAAACAAATGTGGTTTCTACTGACAATTGAGATGTACAAACTAGGACATAAGGGAACGATGAGCAGATGAGGCAATCCGTAATTTCAATTAAGACAATGAACAACGCAGTAGTAATCAATATAAAGTAACAGTCAATATAACTATTTGTTCAGCACTTTTGAAATGTACAGTGACAGAATTCAGAATATGGGCTGGTCTTACAGTAGGCTATTCTCCCTGTACACCAAGTCAGACTGTAGGATAAATAAAGGGGTATGTAAGCAGACGATGAAAGCTCTTACAATATTCAATTTATCGAAAACAGGCTATAGGCTAAACATACACCACCAAGTCAGAACAGTAGGCTAAGTTATGAGGGGGAAAGGTACCAGATTATTAAGGTGAGGCACATGGGCCATTAACAGCTTACTACACAACATACACTTAGTATTACCTACTTAACTACAGTATACATATCTCCCTGGCATATTACATCATTTATGCAGCAGCATACAAGACATTTTTGGACTCACCATGTGGCCCTGTGCTCACTTGAACAGGAAGGTGGTGCGACGGTCCTTCTTGTGGGCAAATTTTGTAACCAAAGTCTGGCATTCTTTGGATTTATGGTGCTTTCAAGACAACTGAAAACTCTGGGAAAAAACAAAGGTGAATCATGACGTCAGTGATTTTCAGGTCAAAGTTCTAGAGGCCCAAGTTCACTAAATGGAATTCCGAGTTGGATGACCGTTCAAACCGTATTTTCCCAGTCGAGCTCTCCCCAAAGATTTTTCTGTGACCTAACCTGTGTTCGAATACACATACTAACGAGAGGTCGACCGATTATGATTTTTCAACCTCGATACCGATACCGATTATTGGAGGACCAAAAAAGCCGATGCCGATTAAAATCAGCCAATTTGTATTTATTTATTTGTAATAATGACAATTACAACAATACTGAATGAACACTTATTTTAACTTAATATAATACATCAATAAAATCAATTTAGCCTCAAATAAATAATGAAACATGTTCAATTTAAAAACAAAGTGTTGGAGAAGAACGTAAAAGTGCAATATGTGCCATGTAAGAAAGCTAACGTTTCAGTTCCTTGCTCAGAACATATGAAAGCTGGTGGTTTCTTTTAACATGAGTCTTCAATATTCCCAGGTAAGAAGTTTTAGGTTGTAGTTATATGAATTACAGGACTATTTCCCTCTATACCATTTGTATTTCATTAACCTTTGACTATTGGATGTTCTTATAGGCACTTTAGTATTGCCAGTGTAACGGTATAGCTTCCGTCCCTCTCATTGCTCCTCCCTGGGCTCGAACCAGAAACACAACGACAACAGCCACATTCGATGCAGCGTTACCCATGCAGAGCAAGGGAAACAACCACAGGCTCAGAGCGAGTGACGTTTGAAGCGCTATTAGCGCGCGCTAAATAGCTAGCCATTTCACTTCAGTTACACCAGCCTCATGTCGGGAGTTGACAGGCTTGAAGTCAAACAGCGCAAAGCTTGACGCACAACGAAGAGCTGCTAGCAACTTACCTTGGCTTACTGCATTCGCGTAACAGGCAGTTAGTCTCCTTGTGGAGTGCAATGAGAGGCAGGTCATTATTGCGTTGGACTAGGTAACTGTAAGGTTGCAAGATTGGTTCCCCCGAGCTGACAAGGTGCCAATCTGTCGTTCTGCCCCTGAACGAGGCAGTTAACCCACCATTCCTAAGCCGTCATTGAAAATAAGAATGTGTTCTTAACTGACTTGTCTAGTTAAATAAAGGTGTAAAAAAAATATATATATATTTAAATGACAAAATCGGTGTCCAAAAGTACAGATTTCCGATTGTTATGAAAACTTGAAAATAGGCCCTAATTAAATCGGTCGACCTCTAATACTAACCACACTAACCATACTATTTGTGAGGTAAATTGAGTATGTAGTGTGCTTATTAGTCATAGTTAGTATGCCAAAAAGTCCCGGGTTGTCATACTACATTCGCCAAAATATGAGGTATACAAGCAATGGACACCATTTCCGTACCTTTTGGGTGCATAATGAAATTCAGAAAATGGGCTTGGCTTTACAACGTTTTCAGGTTGGAAGAAAATATGCAGTCGAAGGCCGACAAGAGGGGATACAAATTCATTGCTAATTATGACAAATGTTAAGAAAATGTGCAACACAGCGTAACTAGAGAACATTACCAACCCCTATGTTCTGTATTCTCCACTGGCTGCCCCACAACCACAGAAAGCACTGAGGCTTGAAACACCTGCATTTTGGAGCTGCCTTAAGAAAGAAACGTTTGTATGCAGCTTTATTAACTCAATTATTTATACATTTTTAAAAATAGTTTGCAAACTGATATGAAACATGTATTAATGGAAAAACAACAGCCAACATTTTATTTTTTTTACAAATATATCTATTTTCTGCCCACATGCCCTGAATGACGGGTCGCCATACAGTATTTAAGGCGGTGCTTCCTCCACAGAAGTCAGGCATTCGGAAATGGTCTTCTTCGGCGTCATGGCATTTGCATGGTTGTGCATGCTGCCACCTACTCTGCAGTAGTGGGCGTTTCAATCATGTTACATACAAAAAAAGAAAGACAATTTCACCACCAACCAAACCGACACCTATATACCACTATCTCATAATAAATATATATATATATATATATACCACTATCTCATAATAAATAAATATATATATATATACCACTATCTCATAATAAATAAATATATATATATATACCACTATCTCATAATAAATAAATATATATATATATACCACTATCTCATAATAAATATATATATATATATATATACCACTATAATAAATATATATATATATATATATACATAATAAATATACTATATATATAAATACCACTATCTCATAATAAATATATATATATATATATATACCCACTATCTCATAATAAATATATATATATATATATACCACTATCTCATAATAAATAAATATATATATATATACCACTATCTCATAATAAATAAATATATATATATATACCACTATCTCATAATAAATAAATATATATATACCACCACTATCTCATAATAAATATATATATATATATATACCACTATCTCATAATAAATATATATATATATATATATACCACTATCTCATAATAAATAAATATATATATACCACTATCTCATAATAAATATATATATATAGTTGAAGTCGGAAGCTTACATACACTTAGGTTGGAGTCAATAAAACTCGTTTTATAACCACTCCACAAATTTCTTGTGAACAAACTATAGTTTTGGCAACTCGGTTAAGACGTCTACTTTGTGCATGACAAGTCATTTTTCCAACAATTGTTTACAGACAGATTATTTCACTTATAATTCACTGCATCACAATTTCAGTGGGTCAGAAGTTTACATACACTAAGTTGACTGTGCCTTTAATCAGCTTGGAAAATTCCAGAAAATAATGTCATGGCTTTAAAAGCTTCTGATAGGCTAATTGACATTTGAGTCAATTGGAGGTGTACCTGTGGATGTATTTCAAGGCCTACCTTCAAACTCAGTGCCTCTTTGCTTTGCTCAGGAAGGAGACGCGTTCTGTCTCCTAGAGATTAACGTACATTGATGCGAAAAGTGCAAATCAATCCCAGAACAACAGCAAAGGACCTTGTGAAGATGCTGGAGGAAACAGGCACAAAAGTATCTGTATCCACAGTAAAATGAGTCCTATATCGACAACCTGAAAGGCCGCTCAGCAAGGAAGAAGCCACTGCTCCAAAACTGCCATAAAAAAGCCAGACTATGGTTTGCAACTGCACCACATGGGGACAAAGATTGTACTTTTTGGAGAAATGTCCTCTGGTCTGATGAAACAAAAATAGAACTGTTTGGCCATAATGACCATCGTTATGCTTGGGGGTGGCAGCATCATGTTGTGGGGGTGATTTGCTGCACGAGGTACTGGTGCACTTCACAAAATAGATGGCATGGTGAGGATGGGAAAATTATGTGGATATATTGAAGCAACATCTCAAGACATCAGTCAGGAAGTTAAAGCTTGGTCGCAAATGGGTCTTCCAAATGGACAATGACCCCAAGCATACTTCCAAAGTTGTGGCAAAATGGCTTAAGGACAACAAAGTCAAGGTATTGGAGTGGCCATTACAAAGCCCTGACCTCAATCCTATAGAACATTTGTGGGCAGAACTGAAAAGGTGTGTGCAAGCAAGGATGTCTACAAACCTGACTCAGTTACACCAGCTCTGTCAGGAGGAATGGGCCAAAATTCACCCAACTTATTGTGGGAAGCTTGTAGAAGGCTACCCGAAACGTTTGACCCAAGTTAAACAATTTAAAGGCAATGCTACCAAATACTAATTTAGAGTATGTAAACTTATGACCCACTGGGAATATTTTTCTGACATTTCACATTCTTAAAATAAAGTGGTGATCCTTATTGACCTAAGACAGGGAATTTCTACTATGATTAAATGTCAGGAATTGTGAAAAACTGAGTTTAAATGCATTTGGCTAAGGTGTATGTAAACTTCTGACTTCAACTGTAACACTCAGCAAAAAATGAAAACGGCCCTTATTCAGGACCCTGTCTTTCAAAGATAATTTTAAAAACCCAAATAATTTCACACATCTTCATTGTAAAGGGTTTAAACACTGTTTCCATGCTTTTTCAATGAACCATAAACAATTAATCAACATGCACCTGTGGAGCGGTCGTTAAGACACTTACAGCTTACAGACGGTAGGCAATTAAGGTCACAGTTATGAAAACATAGGCCTCTCATTAGTGTCCTTTCTACTGACTCTGAAAAACACCAAAAGAAAGATGTCCAGGATCCCTTGCTCACCTGCATGAATGTGCCTTAGGTATGCTGCAAGGAGGCATGAGGACTGCAGATGTGGCCAGGGCAATAAATTGCAATGTCCGTACTGTGAGACACCGAAGACTACAGGGAGACAGGACGGACAGCTGATCGTCCTCGCAGTGGCAGACCACGTGTAACACCTGTACAGGATCGGTACATTTGAACATCACACCTGCCGGACAGGTACAGGATAGCAACAACAACTGCCTGAGTTACACCAGGAACACACAATGCCGCCATCAGTGCTCAGACTGTCCGCAATAGGCTGAGAGAGGCTGGACTGAGGGCTTGTAGGCCTGTTGTAAGGCAGGTCCTCACCAGACATGACCGGCAACAACTTCACCTACGGGCACAAACCCACCGTCACTGGACCAGACAGGACTGGCAAAAGTGCTGTTCACTGACGAATCGCGGTTTTGTCTCACCAGAGGTGATGGTCGGATTCGCGTTTATCGTAGAAGTTATGAGCGTTACACCGAGGCCTGTACTCTGGAGCTGGATTGATTTGGAGGTGGAGGGTCTCTCATGGTCTGGGGCATTGTGTTACAGCATCATCAGACTGAGCTTGATGTCATTGCAGGCAATCTCAACGCTGTGCTTTACAGGGAAGACATCCTCCTCCCTCATGTGGTACCCTTCCTGCAGGCTCATCCTGACATGACCCTCCAGCATGACAATGCCACCAGCCATATTGCTCGTTCTGTGTGTGATTTCCTGCAAGACTGGAATGTCAGAGTTCTGCCATGGCCAGCGAAGAGCCCGGATCTCAATCCCATTGAGCACGTCTGGGAGCTGTTGGATCGGAGGGTGAGGCCTAGGACCATTCCCAACAGAAATGTCCGGGAACTTGCAGGTGCCTTGGTGGAAGAGTGGGGTAACATCTCACAGCAAGAACTGGCAAATCTGGTGCAGTCCATGAGGAGGAGGAGATGCACTGCAGTACTTAGTGCACCTGGTATACCAGATACTGACTATACATTTTGACCCCCACTCTGTTCAGGGACACATTATTCAATTTCTGTTAGTCACATGTCTGTGGAACTTGTTCAGTTTATGTCTCTGTTTATCTTATGTTCATACAAATATACAAATATTTACACATGTTAAGTTTGCTGAAAATAAACGCAGTTGACAGTGTGAGGACGTTTCTTTTTTTTGCTGAGTTCATATATATTTCTTTCTCAAAATATCTATTAACTCTCCTGCAGTAAAATATTGTACAACCAGGTACTTCTCAGCAGCTACCACCTACACATTAAAAACCCACTACCCCATTCCACTACTTTGACCCGATCTGCTCCTGCACCACCCCTACAGCCTGGGAGGACGGGACATCACCCTTCAACACACCATGCAACTCTTCTGAAGCCAAATCTCATATAGCCAAATAAGTCTCTGCAGCTGCCACCACAGCATCTATTTTCTGTGATTTTACGTTCAATTTCTGGGGTACAAGATATTACATTACACATCTAAAAGTTATTACATTAACCGGTGTTACAAGATAATATGCACAGTTCTTGCCTTGAGCGATTATCCAATGTATCATTGATTCGTTTTATGAGCACACACACACACACACACAGGTTGACTATGACATCTTCTATGATAACATTTATCCATTTAAATCCCATTGTGTGATATTACATAGACACAGGGGAGACCTGATGCTGGATCAGAGCTGCATATTATGCTCCAGGTTACCATGGTGATCAAACTAAGTCAACTGTTTAACAATGGAAGATGGATATGCCTGTTCACTAGAAGTTATTTTTTTATAGTTTATTTAGGGATCTGGAACCGGTGCCATATAGGAGGGAGATGAAATACGGCACGTTTTTGTTTTCTGGTGACTTTTCATTGTCCCTAACTGAGCAAAGCTCTTTCCACAAAGACAAACATAAGGTTTCTCTCCAGTGTGTGTTCGCTGGTGTCTACTCAGGGAGGAAGCTACGGCAAAGCTCTTCCCACACTGTTCACAGCTATAAGGTTTCTTTCCAGTGTGTATGCGCCGGTGTGAAGTCAGAACGGAAGCTAGAGCAAAGCTCTTTCCACACTGATCACAGCTATAAGGCCTCTCTCCAGTGTGTAGCCGCTTGTGTACAGTTAGGTTTCCTGCACTAACAAAGCTTTTCCCACAACGAAGGCAGGGGTAAGGCCTCTCGCCAGTATGAATTATCAAATGCGATTTTAAGGCACTAGATACAGCAAAACCCTTCCCACACTGAGAGCAGCAGTACGGTTTCTCTCCTGTATGGACTCTCAGATGAGATTTTAAGGCGGTAGATACAGTAAAACTCCTCCCACACTGAGAGCAGCAGTAGGGTTTCTCTCCTGTATGGATTCTCAGATGAGTTTTTAAGGTGCCAGATAGAGCAAAACTCTTCCCACACTGTGAGCATCTGTAAGGTTTCTCTCCTGTATGGATTCTTTGGTGTTCTTTAAGACGCCCTGCAGAGATGTGCCTCTTCCCACACTGAGAGCAGAAGTACGGTCTCTCGCCGGTGTGAATCCGCTGGTGAATAATGAAGCAACTCCGGCTAGTGAAATTCTTCCCACAGTCAGAGCAGCAGTGTTGAGGTTTCTTCCCTATACATCTCTGCTGGTGTTTCTTGAAGTGTTCTGATCTGGAGAGACACTTCTCTGCCTCGTCAGCAACATGTGGTTGAAGGTGAGCAGATAAGCCCCTCCCACCGAGATAACCACGTTTAGGTGTGGCCCCTGTGAAATGAAGACATTGAACAACTAGGTTTATGAAATATGTGTCCATAAACAAATAATTATCATCAATAAATACAGTACACTCAGTGACCAGTTTATTAGGTACACCGACAGACAGTGGGTCACGTGGCTGTGGCTTGCTACCAAAAGCAGGCAGACAGGTAGAGACATTCAGTTACTGTTTTCATTAAACGTTAGAATAGGCAAAACGAGTGACAAACAAAAGACAATGTCAGCGGCAGTCCTGTGGGTGAAAACGGCTCGTTGATAAGAGAAGTTGAAGGAGAATGGCAAGAATCATGCCAGCTAACAGGCGGGCCACAAAAAAATAACAGCGCAGTACAACAGTGGTGTACAGAACGGAATCGCGGAACGCATAACTAGTCGATCCTCGTCACGGGTGGGCTATTACAGCAGAGGACCACACAGGGTTCCACTCCTATTAACTAAAAATAAGAAACGGCTCCAGAGGGCACGCGATCAACACTGGACAATTGAGGATTGGAAAACATGACCTGTTCCGACAAATCCCGGTTTTTGTTGCGTCATGCTGATGGCAGTCGGGATTTGGTGTGCAAAGCATGAGCCCATGGACCCATCCAGCCTGGCGGCGGTGTACTGGTGTGGGGAATGTCTTCCTGGCACATGTTAGGTACCTTGATACCAACTGAGCAACGATTTAACGCCACAGCCAATCTGAACATAGTTGCTGACCAAACCCAATAGAGTAACTTTGAGATGAGATGGAACGGGCTGTTGGCAGCATGAATGTGACACTGTCCAATCTGCAGCAACTGCGTAATGCCATCGCGTCAGCATGGATCAACATCCTCTGGAAAAATTCTGGCGCTTTGTAGAATCAATGCCCCGAAGAATTAAGGCTGTTCTGGAGAAAAAGGCAGCTCCGATCCGGTACAAGATGGGTGTACCTAATAAACTGGCAAGGAGTGTATAATGTTTATCAATCAATTAACAGAAGTTTCAGAAGCAGAATGTAGTCTAATCCACATAGAACATTGTTCTTACTTGAAATCAAATCTCTATTTTCCTCGTGTCCACCTCTCGAAGATCCACTCTGCCCTGGTGTTTTCCTGCAGTCGATCAGCAATGAAGACACCCTCTTCAGACCCTGCAGTAAGGCGCTACCGGGAGAGTTGCAACCCGGGGACTCTGGCAGGGTGGAGGTATGTGGGCTAGCTCTGTCCTGGTGACCAGAGGAAGTATTGTACATAGAATATAATTAGACCAAATATATATTTATTTTTATTACCCTCCATTTCATGATTTCCAATTGGTAATTAACAGTCTTGTCCCATCGCTGCAATTCCAGTATGGCCTCGGGAGAGGCGAAGGTCGAGAGCCATGTGTCCCTCCCGAAATACAATCCTGCCAAGCAGCACTGCTTCTTGACACACTGCTCGCTTCACCCGTAAGCCAGCCGCACCAGGGATTGAACCCGGTTCTGTAGCGATGCCTCTAGCACTGCGATGCAGTACCTTAGACCGCTGCCCCACTCAGGAGGCGAGACCAAATATTTCTGATTGATTGGGTCTACTACTTCGACTAAATAAAACCTCTTGTTGCTGCACTTACAACATCTCCACTGTCACTACCTACAACATCTCCACTGTCACTACCTACAACATCTCCACTGTCACTACCCACAACAGCCTCCACTCCTTCTGTGCCCCAGTATGTAGTCCCCAGTGTCCCTCTCCCTCCATCACCTGCAGCAGACACAGCCCTGAGCCTGCCTCTCTCACACGTGACACCTGCACCACAGCATCTTATAGAGGAGATGATCAGCCTGGTGCGTCAGCATAGGGAGGAGATCCGGGAGCAGCAGTGTGCAATGAACAATGTTGAGGAGGACAACCAGACTCTCAGGATGGAAGCCTGCAGACTTAGAGAGGAGCTGTCCAGTACAGTCAACACTGGCCACATGCAGGACCTGTAGAAGGAGCTACATGAGCCAAGGCAGGTATTTCTCAGCCACCACTATCCACTCTACAAAGAGTTCCACAAACACCTTGGACCAGGACAACAGCTGAATCAGAACATACAAACCAATCCAACCAAACAATGCACCAACCCAGCTGACCCCCTCCATCCCCATCTCATGGCTTGTAATTACTCCCATCAATCAAATGGCAAGCTTATATTAGAGAATCAACTTTTCCCAAATAAAATTCTGTCAAAGTTATGGTGCCCCACAACAGACAGAGCTACTGTGGCCCAGCTTGGCTCCCTAAGCCATATCATCATTCATATGTGGACCAATGACCTGCATGCCCAACAGGAGAGGGTGACCACATCACTAAGGGGAGTGACAGAGATGGCCTCCACTATTTCCCCCCTTGCAAAGACAGTAACATCTACCCTGTTCCAGAGGAGAGATTTCCACCCTGCCACCATTGTTGCCAAGCAACAGAGATGCTGACCAGGTTAGAACTCTGAGATTTGGCTGAAACGAAGTTGGCATTTGCAGAAATAATACAAAAAGGTAGTCAATGGTTCTTAGTGGACATAAATGTGCACTTGAAAGTGATACATTATACATTTGATAAACTGTTGCACCTACAAATGCTGTCAAACATTTTAAGTCCAATGGTCACTTTATGGAAGCAATAGTGCTGTTTTATTTGCAAGACTTTTAGCGAAGTAGGCGCAGAAAATACGGAACACTCACGACAGGAATATAATGGAATCTAAAACAATAAAATAAACATTTGGCGAGGGGACAGTGTAGTGAGATGAGCATCTCACAGTTACTTCTCAAAAAGAGTAATCATTTGAAAAGGGGCTATTAACTAGCTGGCCTGGGGCATCGTTGCCCATGAATAGAGGTTTACAAGGCTAGTGTGCAAGCACCTTAGCCAGGTCACAGAGGACAGAAAAAAACTAAAAGCATGTACTTATTGACAGAGGAAGATGGCATTTGCATTTCTCTACCAGTTGGGTGAGTCAACATGGTTTTTTTCTACTTGCATGCACATGAATAGATGCATCATATTAAGCTTAGGTTGATCGGACTAAATCATGTTTTGGCAGGGGCGCATCTTTGGTTTCAGAAGTGGGTGGACATAATGATTACACAGTACAATTACACAGTACGAACAGCCGGAGGGGTCCGCGTGGTCCTAAAGCACACAGGCTCCTCATTTAGTATCACAGTAGAATGATAAAACTCAGGGGGGACAAAATTTCAATTTCAGAATGTGGTGGGGACATGTTCACTCCATCCCCAGTGAAAATTGTGCCCCTGGTTTTTGGTATATTTTAGTTGTCACTGTAGTAGACAAAGCATAGGTGATTAGAGGATGTTGAAGTTGAAATGGTGCTTGAATATTGGAGGCAGCGCCTGTTTCCTTTTGACCTGCGGTAACTCTAAATCAATAGTTGTTTAGTATTCTGAAAACGTTGGAAAATTTTTGCTTGACCATTCTGTAGGTCGTGTAACTGTTTGTTACATGTGTAACAGTATAGCTTTAGTCAGTCGCCTCGCGCATACCCAGGCTCGAACCGGGGACCCTCTGCACACAAACAGTCACCCACGACTGTTGTCTGTGTGCCCATCGCTCCACAAAAGCCGCGGCCCTTGCAGAGCAAGGGGAACCACTACTTCAAGGTCTCAAAGCGAGCGACTTCACGGATTGAAACGCTATTTGCGCGCACCCCGCTAACTTGCTAGCCGTTTCACATCCAACATGTTTTGTGAACTCAACTGGACTGATGTTCCTCTCCGGTTTTATGATTGAACAAAAAGGTGTATTTGAATTTATTCAGCCACCTTCTTGTCTCGGTTGTGTCAAGGCATATGACCTAACAGGTTATGGATCAAACATAGGTTGTAATATGGCTCTTTTTCTGCCTTGGCTTCCCGGTGACTTTACCCCGGTGCTGCAAGTTGTAGCTTTGCCCTCATTATTTCTCCATGGTTCTGACTTTACCTGCTCGTTGCGCATTGTCTTGTATCAATCGGTGTGCTTTAGGCTAGTAGGCTACTTTGCTGAAGGACAAAATATCCCACGTGTTTATTACCACCATTGTTTATTTTGTCCAGTTGTTCAAATGGAGCGAAGAGATATGGAAGATCAAATATTGTTAAAACTAGGCCTCGACATGTTATACACCACAGTAGGAATACTGTTAATAAAAGTAAACCAAACTTACCCGATTCATCGTGGAAGCTATTCTTCTTCAGCGTTTCTTCAAATATAGAAACGTGACAGTAAATCTGTAGCTAGTTTACACTACAGTTACTTTGTTTGTCACAGCTAGACCAAAGCAATCAAACGTCCTTTTAAATATCAAAACTCGATTAATCTAAAGTAATCATACTTCAGAAAGATCCTGGATAAGATTTTACTGGTTCTTTTAGAGTCAAGAAAACGTTCAACACCCTATTCACCAACAATCCTTATGCCTGTGTATCGTCTACCTCCACATGATTAAAGTCAATAAAAGGTCCAACACCCTATTCACCAAAAATACTGTTGTCGTCTACCTCTACCCCAGAGTCTGTTGGAACAACGTCCTCTTCAAGAGTCCATATAGTTAATTGTCTGAGACCCAGTAAGTGTAGCCTATAAAAAATAGCAGACTGATTACAGCAGCGCTATCCGTGCAGGGAACCAGTAAAAGCTGATGTATGTTTAATCCAAAATCTGCAGGGGCCATGAAGCATTTACAACAATGCAACCTCCACAGTAGTCAGTGGATGTATACTAATTCCGCTTCACCGAGCAGAGCCGAGCTGAGCTGTGAAGGAAGTGGTCTTCTTCTTCGTTAGTGTTATGGCGGTCCGCAAACTATTATTGGTGCATGCTGCCACTTAGTGTATTGGCTGTGCATCAGACTACTATTCTGTAGTAATAACTCACTACACTTTGTGAAAAACAAACTAACCCTACACCCATTAAAACGTCATCATTATTCCACTACTTTGGCCCTCTGATTCAACATCAGGCCATAAGCCTGGGAGGACAGGATATTATCCTTCAAAACACCTTGTAACTCTGCAGTAAAATATTGTACACCCAAGTACTTCTCAACAGCTGCCACCACAACATCTATCCACTGTGATTTACATTCTATTACTGTGGTACAGTTGACAACCATGGCCATGAACTTGGCCAAAACTTACTGAAGCATGTTATTCCTATCACTCTCTATTGACCTCCGCCTAATCACAGGGATCCTCTCAGGATCCCTCACCCTGGACCCATCTTCCTCTACTACTTTCTTCACTGCCTCAGCATACAACACCTTCTGCACTACTGTGATCCTGGTAACCTCAACCTGTCTTTCTCTCACCGGACACATCTGATCTCCAGCACCATGTGAATCCCTACAGTTTATACACACAACTTTTTACATCAATACTACACATTCCTTTCTCTCAGGTCCTCCTGCACACTTCTCACATCTAGGAATCTCCCTGATACACACTGCTGGAAGGAAGTAGTCAAGGAAGGGAATTCGTGTTTATACAGGAAGTACCTCACCAACGTAAACAAATCATGTCAATGTCGAGCTATATGAGCTCTTCAGCTTGTAGTCTTAAAACTCAGAAATTAGTTACCTTTGGCTCGTTCAGCCATCCCAATGGGAAAAAAATTGAAGTTTTGGAATAAACACTGAAAATAAGGTCAGCACAGGCTAAGGAGATCTTATACGTTTTGTTCTATGAGATAATAGCAGTCAGTTAATATGACCTTTATGAATAATGTAGTATTTGTGATTTATATGCTGTTTTAGTTCAATCAATTCTTAAATTCACAAGTGACGTTAGCTGATAAAAATTCTGGAACAAATCTAATAAGATCTCCTAAACCTGTGTTTACAACAGTCCTTATTTTCAGCATTTATCCAAACACCATACAAAAACAGTTACATTTTCCCCATAGGCTTTGTCCAATGAACCATGGAAAATTAGTGCCTATAAAAAAATGCCATTACTAGTCCTCTCTTTAGAGCCCCACATGGCCGAGTCATAAAACCCATAAAACCTGGTGGCCAAACAGGGAAATGGTTCCAATTGTTTTCCACCATTCATTTATCCCTATAGGGGATTTCCCATAGGCTTACCCTGGGGAGACATTTTGATTACCATGTAACTCTCTCTCAGACAAGGTGACTTGATCAGTATAGTCAGCTATATTTATTCTCAAATGATCAGATTACCCTGAAAATCTTTCTCGGACAAGGTGACTTTTATAAATATAGTCTGCTCTTTTTAATCTCAAATGTCACTAATGCTAATTAGCATGAAAGTAGACATCATGCAATGAAACAAATCCCTTAATAAACGCTCCTGCACATCATCTCTAGCTGACAACATCACTAACATGTATTGTGACATTTTAAAACTTGCCCATGACAGGTCCCAGAATTGTCCATTTAAAGAAATGTAGTCAATTTATTCATTACTACAATTAGCTAATATTAGATAGTTAATCCAGAGATTCTTACCTTTAATGCTAGATCATTGATTGCAAGATATTAGCTCTTGTCACTTAGTCTTTTAATGAATGCATAACGGTAAACCTAGACACTTGCATCGTATAGTATCTTGAGTGGTGACTCAAGGCTTGCTACCTTGGTTAGATTCATTGATACAATTATGGGCCTATAGCATTCACATAATATTGGAGTCAGAGTCAAAATATTCTTTACTCTTCACCTTCTTCATGCAACGGTCCATACTTGATCCATTACTCTTTCATTTGCTTCAATGATCTTAACCTTTTCCTAATGTGTATTTTGGCCCTGTTTTGTCCAACTGACAACACATTGCATTATCAAAGTATGTTTGTCTATTTCCTGTTTCTATCTGAAAATATGTTGCACTTTACAGTCTTCTGACTTTGACATCAGAGTTCTCTGAGGCATGTAGTGACCTCTGAGGAGTGGTGGTCTGGGTGGAGGTGGTAGCCCATGATGGGGTGGGGGTCCGGTCAGGGGTTCTCCCCGCCCGAGGCCTGGACACATTTGAAAGGTAATTTTATGACATTATAAAAGAGTAAAACATTCAGTGGCCAGTAAATTATCGATACAGTTTCGTTAAGTAGGTGAAAAATCTGTCTGTACATTTTGAGCAAGGTACTTAACCCTAATTGTTGTTGTATTTGATTATGGACCCATATTTCCAAAACCTATTTATTCAATGTCTTTGTTTCACAGGGGACACTCCTAACCGTTGCTCTCTCAGTGGGAGGGACTTATCTGGGGACCCTCAACAACATCATGTTGCTGACGAGACAAAGAATCTCTCCAGATCAGAACATCTCAAGAAACACCAGCAGAGACATACAGGAAGAAACCTCACCACTGCTGCTCTGACTGTGGGAAGAGTTTCACTAGAAGGATTGGCTTCATTATTCACCAGTGGATTCACACTGGAGAGATGCCTTATATATGTTCAGTGTGGGAAGAGTTTCTCTGCCTCTAACACCTTCAAATCTCATCTGAGAATTCATACAGGGGAGAAGCCTTACCCCTGCCTTGATTGTGGCAAAGCTTTGTTAGTGTAGGAGCCCTAACCATACCCAAGCTAACACACGCAGGAGTGAAGCCTTATAGCTGTGATCAGTGTGGGAAGAGCTTTGCTGTTGCTTACAACCTGAATAGACACACGATAACACACGCTGGAGAGAAAGAAGCCTTATTGCTGTGATCAGTGTGGGAAGAACTTCAGTCAATCAGGGAGCCTGAATTCACACCAGCGAACAAACCTTAGGTCTGTCTATGAACAATCATATCCATCTCCCATTGTCAAACAGTTGCCTTAGTCTGATCACCATGGTAACCTCTGTGGAGCATAATATGCAGCTCTGATCTAGGATCAGGTCTCCCCTGTGTCTATGTAATATCACACATTGGGATCTAAGTGGATAAATGTTATCATAGAAAATGTACTCATGATACTATTATTATTAAATGTCATTATGTAGAATAATGTTTCAACAATAGGTGTATATTAATGTATTCAATTTAATATGAATTCAATCCATTATCTTCTAAATAGGACGTTAATATAAAATTAAAGTGATATCTAAATTGATTAAAATGATACTAAAACTAATCCATAATATATTGAATAATAATATTCATGAGGTCAAGGAAAGATCTATGTATGCTGTCTTGTAGCAACGGTTAATGTAATAACAGATTTATAATGTAATAAAACTGGTATATGTAATGTCATGTTGGTTAATATGATAAAATGTTGAATTTTATAGTAATAACTTTTTCCATTTAATGTAATAAGTTACATTATCAGTCAGGTGAGTAACATAATAACTTAAACCGATCATGTAATAACACCTAAACCAATGTTTTATGTTACTACACCAATGTTAATGCACATACCACCCTCCACAAATTGCAAACCCACACACACACACACTATGCACTTGTACACAAACACTAATCTTCAAATTGTATTTGTCACATACACATATTTAGCAGATGTTATTGCGGGTGTAGAAATGCTTGTGTTCCTGACTCCAACAGTGCAGTAATATCTAACAATACACACATCTGAGAGTAAAAGAAGGGAATTCTTGAAGTATATGCATCTGTACAATCATACACACATATTGATAAACAATAAAAACAGAATGAATCTGTAGGCCTTATAGTCAATGAGCCAGGGTGCTCGGTCGGGGTGAAAATGTCTCATATAGATTTGTTTTAAGGTCTATGTCCCTACAGTTGAATGTGTTCTATCATTGCATCAATGGTAGCTTTCTGTGTGTTATCACTATTTCTATTCATCCCTCCATCCCTTTCAGTTTGCCCATAGGGTAAAACTTAGGGTAAAACCCCTATGACATAGGGTAAAACCACCCCTATGACAACGTCAGCATACAGTACATCAGGTTATTACTCATGTTTACCCTTTAATCATATATCATTGGAAATATTAGATTCACAGCTGTACATCAGACACATCTTCAGAATGTTCAGATTGACAGAAATGTGATCTACAAACTCTAGGATACATACCAGGAGTTGTTCTGAATCGTAATGAAAATGACCCTAACAAAGTGACCAGGCCTCAGGCGGGGAGAGCCCCTGAATTTTTTTAAAGATAGACAAACATACTTTGATACTGTAATGTATTGTTGAACGAATCAGGACCAAAATACAAATTAATAAGAGTAAGATCAAGTATGGACCGTTGCCAGAAGGTGAAGAGTAAAGACAATTTTCACTGACTCACAATATTATGAATGCTATAGGCCCATAATTGTATCAATGAATCTAGCCTCTACAGGATCAGTGTCCACCCACGGGATGGTTGAGCTAACGTAGGCTAATGTGATTAGCAAGAGGTTGTAATTAACAAGAATATTCTCCTACATTCATTTCACATTTCCAAACTTCAGTGTTTCCTTTCAAATGGTATCAAAAATACACATATCCTTGCTTCAGGTCCTGAGCTACAGGCAGTTAGATTTGGGTATGTCATTTTAGGCGAAAATTGGGAAAAATAGGATCCGATCCTTGAGAGGCTAGTCAAGGTAGCGAGCCTTGAATCACCATTCGGAATACTATGAGATGCAAGTGCTGTCACGTCCTGACCTTAGTTCCTTTTTTATGTCTCTGTTTTAGTTTGGTCAGGGCGTGAGTTGGGGTGGGCATTCTATGTTTTGTAGTCTAGGTTTTGTATTTCTGTGTTTGGCCTGGTATGGTTCCCAATCAGAGGCAGCTGTCGATCGTTGTCTCTGATTGAGACCCATACTTAGGCAGACTGTTTTCCCACTATGGGTTGTGGGTAGTTGTTTTCTGTCTCTGTCTCTGCACCAGACAGAACTGTTTCGTGTTGGTCTATTTTTTGCTATTTTGTCTTAGTGTTCTGAGTTTAAATAAATATGAACATGGACACTTACCACGCTGCATATTGGTCCGATCCTTCATATTCCTCATCAGATGACGAGGACAGCCGTTACAAGTGTCTAGGTTTACTGTTAAGCATTTATTAAAAGACTAACGTACAAGAGCTAATATCTTGCAATCAATGATCTAGCATAAACGTAAGCATGTCTGGATTAATGATCTAAATGTAGCAATGAATAAACTTGCTGCATTTCATTAAATTGACAATTCGGTGACCTGTCATGGGGAAGTTTCAAAATTACACAATACCTGTTAGTGATGTTGTCAGCTGGAGATGATGTGCAGGAGCTTTTATGGATCTGAAGCATTGCATGATGTCTACTTTAATGCTAATTAGCATTAGTGACATTTGAGAGTAAATCGTGCAGACTATATTGATAAAAGACACCTTCTCCGAGAGAGATTTACATGGTTATCAAAATGTCTCACCAGGGTAAAGCCTATTGGAAATCACCTATTGGGAAAAATGAATGGTGGAAAACAAATGGATCCATTTCCCTGTTTGGCCACTAGGTTTTATGGGTATTATGACTCGTCCACGGTGGGGCTCTATAGAGAGAAATAGTAATGCCATCATTTTATAGGCACTAATTTTGCCATGGTTCGCTGGACAAAGCCTATGGGGAAATGAATGGTGTTTTTGTATGATGTTTGGATAAATGCAGACAATAAGGTCTGTTGGAAACACAGGTTTAGATGCTATACAATCTATCAGAGAATGTCACTTCTTGTGAATTTTGAAGTATTTCTGTAATAAAACAAGCACATCACAAAGGCTTCATAATTCATAAAGGTCATACTCACTGACTGCTATTATCTCATAGAACAAAAACGTATAAGATCTCCTTAGCCTGTGCGAACCTTATTTCGCCATCAATTTCAAAACCCAAATTTTTCCCCATTAATTTTTCCCATTGGGATGGCTGAATGAGCCAAAAGTAACTAATTTCCGAGTTTTAAGACTACAAGCTGAAGAGCTCATATAGCTCGACATTGACATGATTGGTTTACGGTAAGTGAGGTGGTACTTCCTGTATAAACACAAACTCCTTTCCTTGACAACTTCCTTCCAGCAGTGTGTGGCAGGGAGATTCCTAGATGTGAGAAGTGCGCAGGAGGACCTGAGAGAAAGGAATGTGTAGTATTGATGTAAAAAGTTGTGTGTATAAACTGTAGGGATACACATGGTGCTGGAGATCAGATGTGTCCAGTGAGAGAAAGACAGGTTGAGGTTACCAGGATCACAGTAGTGCAGAAGGTGTTGTATGCTGAGGGAGTGAAGGGAGTAGTAGAGGAAGATGGGTCCAGGGTGAAGGATCCTGAGAGGGTCCCTGTGATTAGGCGGAGGTCAGTAGAGGAAGATGGGTCCAGGGTGAAAGATCCTGAGAGGATCCCTGTGATTAGGCGGAGGTCAATAGAGAGTGAGATGGGTCCAGGGTGAAAGATCCTGAGAGGGTCTCTGTAATTAGGCAGAGGTCAATAGAGGAAGATGGGTCCAGGGTGAAAGATCCTGAGAGGATCCCTGTGATTAGGCGGAGGTCAGTAGAGGAAGATGGGTCCAGGGTGAAGGATCCTGAGAGGGTCTCTGTGATTAGGTAGAGGTCAGAAGAGGAAGATGGGTCCAGGGTGAAGGATCCTGAGAGGATCCCTGTGATTAGGCCGATGTCAATAGAGAGTGATAAGAATAACATGTTTCAGTATTTTTTATTTGTTTTGGTGTTCATGGCCATGGTTGTCAACTGTACCGCAGGAATAGAATATAAATCACAGTGGATAGATGTGGTGGCAGCTGCAAAGATCTTGGGTGTACAATATTTTACTGCAGAGTTACAAGGTGTTTTGAACGATAATATCCCGTCCTCCCAGTCTGCTGGTCTGGTGTTGAATCAGAGGGCCAAAGTAGTGGAATAATTATGACTTTTTAATGGGTGTAGGGTTAGTTGGTTGGGCATTTTTTTCAAAGTGTAATGATTTCATTCTACAGAATAGTACTACAAAATAGTACGCTGATAAACAGACAAATCAGTAGGTGGCGACATGCACTTAACAATTGTATGCGAAGCGCTTATAATACCGAAGAAGAAGGCCGTTTTATTGCTTTTCAACAGCTCTCGCGGGAAGTCTTGACTTCGACCACGGTTGCATTGCTGTAAATGGACACTGAGGACGTCGGATTGAACATACATCGGGGTTTTCTGGTTCACTGCACGGATAGCGCTGCTGCAATCAGTCTGGTATTTTATAGGCGTCCATTACTGGGCCTCAGACATTTAAACTATCTGGACTCCCGAAGAGGACGTTGTTCCAACAGACTCTCGGGTAGAGTTAGACGATAACAGACAACATGATTCTTGGTGAATAGGGTGTTGAACGTTTTATTGACTTTAATAGATCAGGTAAAATCTTATCCAGGATCTTTCTAAACTAAGATTAGCCCACATCAGACACTTATTTGTCACCACTTAAGTTTTGATATTGATAATGACATCTGATCGCTCTGATCTAGCTGTTTTTTTAAAATCTGAATTCTGCAACAAAGAAAGTAACTAGTGTAGGCTAGCTACAGATTTACTGTCACTTTTTATTTGAATAAACGCTGAAGAAAGAATAGCTTCCACTATGGATCGGGTAAGTTTAGTTTACTTTTATTAACAGTATGCCTAATGTGGTGTATAACATGTCTAGGTCTAGTTATCAACTTTGATCTTCCATATCCATACGTTTCATTTGAACAACTGGACAGAAAACAAATGGTGGCAATAAAACCCTGGGAAATGTTGTCCTTCAGCAAAGTAGCCTACTAGCCTAAAGCGCACGCATTGATACAAGGCAATGCGCAACGAGCAGGTAAAGTCAGAACCATGGAGAAATAATGAGGCTAAAGCTACGCCTTGCAGTAGCGGTAAAATCACCAGGAAGCCAGTGATAATTGCGTTGTTTGCTCTATAACCTGTTAGTTAATATGCATTGACAAGACAGTGGCAGAATAAATTCAACCACACTTTTTGTTCAGTCATACATTTTGCAAGTAAACAAAGTTACATGACCTTATGCATGATCAAGCCAGTTATTGTTTCCCGACATTTTAGAACTACTAAATAACTATTGATTTAGTTACCGCAAGTCACAAAGAAAACGGGCTGCCTCCACTATTCCAGCATTACCTCAGGTGCACATTTCCGTTCATTTAAGAACCAATGACGTACTTCCTTTTTGTGGCATTTCTGATACGAGTTTATTTTCAGCTTCATCTCAGAGTTCTAACCTGGTCAGCATCTCTGTTGCTTGGCAACAATACAGCTGCTAGTAGCTAAAGTTAGCTTGTTTGTCCAAAGTCCAGCAGCTAGCCTCTGTAGCTTAGCTAACAGGCAATGAAAGATGTAATTGTTTCTGGAAGGTTTGTTAAAATTTTTACTAAAGTTACCTAACAGACAAGAACAGCTGACGATAGCTAGTTCATGTCCAAACGGCAGTCCTACATTTTTCCACAAAACATAATTAGCGAGCTAACGTTACATCAGTTAAACAAAATTGTCACTCTGTTACCTTACAATGCAATACAATGAACTTTTGCAACTTGTAATTATTCTAATCAAAAGGAGAGACTTTTAGATTTCTACAAAACCATCCAACTTTATTATTAATTACGGCAGTAATGGAGGGTTAACGGTCACCAGATGGTGTAGAGCAAAAAGCCCAAATAAGCAGGGTTATGTTACTACTTTTTATAGTCCTCCTGAGCCCACATAACTAACAGATTTGTGAAATTATACAAGGGTACAGACAGTAACAGACAGCAATATTTACATGGCGCCAAATGTCTGTCTCTAGGTCATTTACAGCTTGTTTATACAGAAATTATAATACAACATTGGACACTAGATCCTTCCCTCAACAGATGAAGTCCAGTGTCCATTTGCGATGTGAAAGAGAAACTGGGGGAGAGTTTTCCTGGCCCTGGCAGAACAGCATTTGACACAGACACTAATCATGCAGTGGAATGTAGTTTAGCTCTTATCACCAAGGCATTGTAAATAAACTGCCAGCATTAAGCCTCAGAGGCTCCTCTCAGGCCAACAGACAGTGTGAAAGTACTAATTGAAGAATATTCTAATAAAAGGTCATTTGAATAACAATGTTGTAATTTCTACCAAACACTAGCTAGCTATGACATCGCCAAAGTCAAGGATCGGTAGGATAGTCAGTTTTAGGAGGGCATGTGTGGCGGCGTGAATAGGAAGCCGATTCTAGATTTAATTTTGGATTGGAAATGTTTAATATGACTCTGGAAGTAAAGTTTACAGTCTAGCCAGACACCTAGCTATTTGTAGTTGTCCACATATTCTAAGTCAGAACCGTCCAGAGTAGTGATGCTAGTCGGGCGGGCGGGCGCAGGCAGCGAACAGTTGAAGAGCATGCATTTAGCTTTACTAGCGTTTAAGAGCAGTTGGAGGCCACGGAAGGAGTGTTGGATGGCATTGAAGCTCGTTTGGAGGTTTGTTAATACAGTCAGTTCTTGAAAAGATGTACGTGGAAAACAACGGCACAAGATGGCAGCTTCAGCAAGTCCCATTACTTTGTTTGTACCGATCCTCACGTTGAGAGCATAGCAGGAGGTACACAGTCTTGTGGCCTTAGAGCTTGTGTTATTTGTTTATGTAACAGTAAAGTCTTTACGCCCGTCCCCTCGCCCCGACATGGGCGCGAACCAGGGACGCTCTGCACACGTCATCAGTCACCCTCGAAGCATCGTTACCCATCGCTCCACAAAAGCCACAGCCCTTGCAGAGGAAGGGGAACCACTACTTCAAGGTCTCAGAGCAAGTGACATCACCAATTGAAACGCCACTAGCGCGCACCACCGCTAACTAGCTAGCCATTTCACATCGGCTACATTTAGAAGGGCCAAATGTATATAGAATGTTGTCATTTGCGTAGAGGTGGATCAGGGAATCACCCGCAGCAAGAATGACATCATTGATATACGCAGAGAAAAGAGTCAGCCCGAGAATTGAACCCTGTGGTATCCCCATAGAGACTTCCAGAGGTATAGACAACAGGCCCTCCGATTTGACACACTGAACTATCTGAGAAGTAGTTGGTGAACCAGGCGAGGCAGTCATATGAGAAACCAAGGCTGTTGAGTCTGCCGATAAGAATACGGGGTATGCCATTCAAGCTCACAGAATGGGACCGCCGAGTACTGAAGCGCGTTGCACGTAAAAATTGTTTGTCCTCAGTTCCAACATTTCATACCGGGTACCAAACTGCCTCTGGACGCAATGTCAGCATAATAACTGTTGGTCGGGAGTTTCATGAAATGGGTTTCCATAGCTGAGCAGCCGCACACAAGCCTAAGATCACCATGCGCAATGCGAAGCGTCGGCTGGAGCGGTGTAAGGCTCGCCGCCGACGGACAAATCTGGGTTTGGTGGATGCCAGGACAATGCTACCTGCCCCAATGCATAGTGCCAACTGTAAAGTTTGGTGGAAGAGGAATAATTGTCTGGGACTGTTTTTCATGGTTCGGGCTAGGCCCCTTAGTTCCAGTGAAGGGAATTCTTAACGCAATAGCATACAATGACATTCTGCCCTTCCAACTTTGTGGTAACAGTTTGGGGAAGGCCCTTTCCTGTTTCAGCATGACAATGCTCCTGTGCACAAAGTGAGGTCAATACAGAAATGTTTTGTCGAGATTGGTGTGGAAGAACTTCACTGGCCCGCACAGAGCCCTGTCCTCAACCCCATCAAACACCTTTGGGATGAATTAGAACCCAGACCCCGAGCCAGGCCTAAACGGCCAACATCAATGCCCAACCTCATGCTCGTGGCTGAATTGAAGCAAGTCCCAACAGCAATGCGCCAACATCTAGTGGAAAGCCTTCCCAGCAGAGTGGAGGCTGTTATAGCAGCAAAAGGGGGACCAACTCCATATTAATGCCTGTGATTTTGTTAAGAGTTATTCGATGAGCAGGTGTCCCTATACCTTTGGTCATGTGGTGTATGATGGGATAGTCGTGTAAATGTAACACAGGGACACTGAAAGTCAATCTTAAAATAATCATTGTTTTATCAGCATGCTGGAGAGGTCAAACTTAGAAGTATAAAGTACCGTTCTGAAGGTAGCTCCCTCAGGGCAGTCCCATTAGATCTCTTATAGACTGGTTACAGACAGGTTACATAGTCATAGTTCATAGGGTTGGTTCTGGCACATCTGGCACTGCCTCCTGTCTTAACTTATAGAACATATTCTGGGCCTCTGACAGATGGTCCTGAGGAGGGGGTCATGTTGCCCCTCTTCATATCTTTACCAAGTACAGGCAGGAACCAAGGATTATTTGACAAGATTAACATTTTCAAGGCTGCTCTTCACATGATAACATTTTCTATCACAGGATGTATAGACATTATGTGGATGGAATATTTACTATATCTGTAGAATACGTAGGATCGAATAGTGTGTAATATATATATACATATATATATATATATATATATACAGAAATAGTTGAATAGCATGGCCTTGCCTAGAATACAGTATACAGTGCCTTGCGAAAGTATTCGGCCCCCTTGAACTTTGCGACCTTTTTCCACATTTCAGGCTTCAAACATAAAGATATAAAACTGTATTTTTTTGTGAAGAATCAACAACAAGTGGGACACAATCATGAAGTGGAACGACATTTATTGGATATTTCAAACTTTTTAAACAAATCAAAAACTGAAAAATTGGGCGTGCAAAATTATTCAGCCCCCTTAAGTTAATACTTTGTAGCGCCACCTTTTGCTGCGATTACAGCTGTAAGTCGCTTGGGGTATGTCTCTATCAGTTTTGCACATCGAGAGACTGACATTTTTTCCCATTCCTCCTTGCAAAACAGCTCGAGCTCAGTGAGGTTGGATGGAGAGCATTTGTGAACAGCAGTTTTCAGTTCTTTCCACAGATTCTCGATTGGATTCAGGTCTGGACTTTGACTTGGCCATTCTAACACCTGGATATGTTTATTTTTGAACCATTCCATTGTAGATTTTGCTTTATGTTTTGGATCATTGTCTTGTTGGAAGACAAATCTCCGTCCCAGTCTCAGGTCTTTTGCAGACTCCATCAGGTTTTCTTCCAGAATGGTCCTGTATTTGGCTCCATCCATCTTCCCATCAATTTTAACCATCTTCCCTGTCCCTGCTGAAGAAAAGCAGGCCCAAACCATGATGCTGCTACCACCATGTTTGACAGTGGGGATGGTGTGTTCAGGGTGATGGGCTGTGTTGCTTTTACGCCAAACATAACGTTTTGCATTGTTGCCAAAAAGTTCAATTTTGGTTTCATCTGACCAGAGCACCTTCTTCCACATGTTTGGTGTGTCTCCCAGGTGGCTTGTGGCAAACTTTAAACGACACTTTTTATGGATATCTTTAAGAAATGGCTTTCTTCTTGCCACTCTTCAATAAAGGCCAGATTTGTGCAATATACGACTGATTGTTGTCCTTTGGACAGAGTCTCCCACCTCAGCTGTAGATCTCTGCAGTTCATCCAGAGTGATCATGGGCCTCTTGGCTGCATCTCTGATCAGTCTTCTCCTTGTATGAGCTGAAAGTTTAGAGGGACGGCCAGCTCTTGGTAGATTTGCAGTGGTCTGATACTCCTTCCATTTCAATATTATCGCTTGCACAGTGCTCCTTGGGATGTTTAAAGCTTGGGAAATCTTTTTGTATCCAAATCCGGCTTTAAACTTCTTCACAACAGTATCTCGGACCTGCCTGGTGTGTTCCTTGTTCTTCATGATGCTCTCTGCGCTTTTAACGGACCTCTGAGACTATCACAGTGCAGGTGCATTTATACAGAGACTTGATTACACACAGGTGGATTGTATTTATCATCATTAGTCATTTAGGTCAACATTGGATCATTCGGAGATCCTCACTGAACTTCTGGAGAGAGTTTGCTGCACTGAAATTAAAGGGGCTGAATAATTTTGCACGCCCAATTTTTCAGTTTTTGATTTGTTAAAAAGTTTGAAATATCCAATAAATGTCGTTCCACTTCATGATTGTGTCCCACTTGTTGTTGATTCTTCACAAAAAAATACAGTTTTATATCTTTATGTTTGAAGCCTGAAATGTGGAAAAAGGTCGCAAAGTTCAAGGGGGCCGAATACTTTCGCAAGGCACTGTAATAGCCTCAGATATGAGGTTTACATCTAATTGTTGTATAAGATGAATGAGTGAGGATGATACTGTTTGTAAAATTGTGTAATGTGATTTTGTACTTTTTATTGAAGGAAACTCCAATTCCCTTTGGAGTTGAACTAAATCAGAGGACCGCCTATGAGCCCAGTTAGGGTCGGGCATCCTGGGACAGCCCTTTTCTGCAATTCCGAATAAAACCCCAACTTCGAGAAATTCTCAGTAGATCATGTTTTTCTCAATCATGAGAGGACAAAAAGGTTGCAGACAGGGAGAGGGGGGATGGGGCTTGCTGTTCCCAAAGGGCAACGTCATGACAGTTGGATATTTGTCAACGGCCATTCCAGTGGTGTGGAGCTTGGGGTGGGGGAGGGGCTAATGCCCCCAAACCCTGATTATATAAATGTATAGGATAACATAACTCTGCTAGAAACCAACTGTAAAAGGCACCAGAAAGCGGTGGCTCTATTCTTCATGGGGATAACTCTATAAATTGACATTCATTTAATTCAGGGTGGAAGGTAAAACCAAATAATTGATGGATTTAGCTCTAAATACTACATCATTATGAGCAGCAGTAGTTCATGTGTTTTGCTTTTGCCTCTGGTTATTACGACAAATCACGGTTTCGCAGGGTGTTGGCGTTCGCCAACATTTTGGAAAGGGGAGGGGACATTCGGCCCATATCTTGAGAAGGTGGAGCTCTTCCTTCTAGCATATGTTAAGCTCTCATCCTAACACGTATGAACTCAGAACTAAATCGTGCGGTTGACTAATTACATGAGACATTAGTTCTGGGTTAACCAAGATTGGCTCAGGGGTGAAAAACTTGTTCAACTCCAATGAATACTCAAAGGTTCTGAACATAAGACAGGAGGCATTACAAGTGTACTACGTTTTTACATTAGTAAAAAAATCTACCACTAACATTTGAAAAATTTGCTGAAGTGATTGAAGTGTGAAGTAGAGAAAGAAGGTATTATAAAGTAATCAAATGTTTGGTCTAATGATATTCTATGTACAATACTTCTGTGGTCACCAGGACAGAGCTAGTCCGTCCCCCTCCAACCTGCCGGAGTCCCCTGGTCACAACTCTCCTGGTAGCACCTTACTGCTGGATCTGAAGAGGGTTTCTGTGCGGCTGGTCGACTGCAGGAAAACAGCAGGGCAGAGTGGAGCTGTGAGAGAAGGACACAAGGAGGGAGATTTGATATCATCAAGTAAGAACAATGGGGGGTGTGGATGAGACCACAATATGATTCTGTCATTTCTGTTAATTGATTGATAAACAGTAAACACTCAGTGGCTAGTAAATTGTCGATCCAGTTTCGTGAACGGAGGGGGGTGTACTTAATAAACGGGCCACTCCACTGAGTGTATATTGATGATCAGGGCCACTAATTGTAAGGTTGCTGGTTAGAATCTCTAAGCCGACTAGGTGAAAAATCTGTCCATGTGCCCTTGAGCAAGGTACTTAACCCTAATTGCTGCTGTAATTCTCTCTGGATAAGAGCGTCTGCAAAATAACAAACTTATTTATTCACACATATTTCCAAAACCTAATTATTCAATGTCTTTCACAGGGGACACCCCTAACTCTCGTTCTCTCAGTGGGAGGGGCTTATCATCTGGGGAGCCTCAGCCACACGATGTTGCTGAAGAGACAGAGAAGACTCTCTCCAAATCAGAACATCTCAAGAAACCCCAGCAGAGACGTACAGGAAGAAACCTCACCACTGCTGCTCTGACTGTGGGAAGAATTTCACAAGCCGAAGTGGCTTCATTATTCACCAGCGGATTCACACCGGAAAGAAACCGTACTGCTGCTCTCAGTGTGGAAAGAGTTTCACTGCTTCTCAAACCTTAAAATATCATCTGAGAATTCATTCAGGGAGAGGCCTTACCCCTGCCTTGATTGTGGGAAAAGCTTTGCTTATTTGGGCGCCCTAAACATACACAAGCTAACACACACTGGAGTGAAGCCTTATAGCTGTGATCAATGTGGGAAGTGTTTCAGTCAGTCTGGCCACCTGACAACACACCAACTAACACACACTGGAGTGAAGCCTTTTAGCTGTGATCAGTGTGGGAAGAGCTTTGCTCTAACTTCCTCCCTGACTAGACACCAGCGTACACACACTGGAGAGAAACCTTATGTCTGTCTATGTGGGAAGAGCTTTGCTGTAGCTTCCAATCTGACTACACACCAGCGAACACACACCAGAGATAAGCCTTATATTTGTTATCAGTGTGGAAAGAGCTTTGCTTCTTCAGAAACACTAACTATACACCAGCGCATACACACAGCAAAGAAATATTTTTGCTGTGGTCAGTGTGGGAAGAGCTTTGCTGTAGCTTTCTCCCTGATTATACACCAGCGAACACACACTGGAGAGAAGCCTTACAGCTGTGATCAGTGTGGGAAGAGCTTCAGTCAATCAGTACACCTGAATACACACCAGCGAACACACACTGGAGAGAAACCTTATACCTGTGATCAGTGTGGGAAGAGCTTCAGTCAATCAGGAAACCTAAATTCACACCAGCAAACACACACTGGAGAGAAACCTTAGATGTGTGGAAAGCTTTGTTCATTTAGGGCCTATGTGGAAAAACACCAGAAAACTAAAAATGTACGATCTTTGTCCCCATGTGCAGTTGCAAACCGTAGTCTGGCTTTTTATGGCGGTTTTGGAGCAGTGGCTTCTTCCTTGCTGAGCGGCCTTTCAGGTTCAGAAGCTTCTAAAGCCATGTCAATTTTCTGGAATTTTTCAACCTGTTTAAAAGGCACAGTGTATATAAACTTCTGACCCACTGGAATTGTGATAGTGAATTATTAGTGAAATAAGCTGTAAACAAATGTTGGGAAAATGACGTGTCATACACAAAGTAAATGTCCTAACTGACTTGCCAGATTCCAAGAACACAGGAGATGTTACTATCCTTTGTGCAAGCACTTCCAAGAGTTAATGAACAGTGAGCGTGGTGAAATTTGGGGAGCGCATCGTCAGTAGTGTACCTTTGGTTCCTAGGGTGTTTCGGCCTTTCACACTATACACCCTCCCCAAAGGCGGCCAGCGACAGGGTGATCAATCCTACGCTTGAGTCCCATTCCCAATTAGTCATAGGAGTTGCCTTGTTGTTGATAGCCAACATCCCATGGGACTATACATGGCAGGGGCGTCCTCCTCCCTGAGTCAAGCATTGTTGACCGCATACCTCCTGGCCCTCTCACTTCGGGGCCCAGCTGGGGTCTTTCCTCTTCATCCAGAGCCACTGACTGCTGCCTTCTGCCGCCTCCGATACAGCTTTGATTGCCGAACACTGGCTCTGGCCCTTAATTCCCAGGTCTCTAAGCAGTCTGGTTGTAGATGTTGCCACAAAACCTCTGCAGCCCACCTCCACTGGTCAGACTTCTGTGTTCCAGCCATGATGCCGTGCTTCGGCAGCTAGATCAGCATAGCGCAGATGTTTTCGCTCATAAGCCTCATCTACTGAGTCCTCCCAGGGTACTGTGAGCTCAATGATGAAGACCTTATTGAGCGAACGGGACCAGAGCACCATGTCAGGTCTTAGGGTGGTGGTTGCGATCTCTGGAGGAAACACAAGTTGCCGGCCAATGTCAGCTAGCATTTTCCAGTCGCGGGCCAAGCACAGCTGGTCTCGCTCTAATGGTGTAGAGCCGCTCTTCGGTGGTTTAGCCCCTTCGCGGATAAAGTTTGTCCATGTGTAGAGTGATGCTGCTGTGGGTGGTAGGGAGTTGGTGGCAGCTCGCTTGTCCTCCAGGGCGGATGCAAGGTTTTTAAGGACTTGGTTGTGACACCAAGTGTAGCGTCCTTGGGTGAGGCTTGTTTTACACCCTGTGAGAATGTGCCTGAGGTTGGCTGGCATGGAACAGAGGGCACAGTCCGGATCTTCACCATACCATTGGTGAAGATTGACTGGTGTTGGAAGGACGTCATATGTTGCTCTGATGGAAAAGCTCAACCGCCTCGCTTCCATGGCCCACAGATCCTTCCAGCTGATCTTCCTCTTCTCCACACTGTCCCATCGAGTCCACTGTCCCTGTTTGGCTAGAGAGACTGCCTTGGCCCACCTTGCAGCCTCCTCCTGATGGCGTTCTTCCTGCACTTCCATCTTCCGCCGCTCGGGTGCAGTGGCCTTACTCCAAGCAGCACGGCTAGTTAGCCCAAGGCCTCCTCTCCCTTGCTGAACATGACCCACAATGTCAGCATGTCTGAGGGCTGCTGTTGCCTTCTGGACTGCTTTTCCTGGCCTCCATTTTCGCCCAGTTGCCAAGGTCGGCGCGTTGTTGCTCACCACTGGGTCTCGAGATTCATTCAGTGTCATCTGGAGCCTGGTTTTTGCACACTTGAATTCCTCTGTTAGACTGGTGAGGGGCAGCTTGAGGACACCATCTCCATAGAGGCCTATGGTGGTAAGGCATCGTGGAACTCCGAGCCACTTCTTTAAGTAGCCTGTGACTCCTCTTTCCATCTTCTCCACTGTTGAGATTGGAACCTCATACTGTGCTCAGGGCACGACACCCGGGGTAGGAGACCAAACTGCAGACACCAGGCCTTTAACTTTCCAGGTAGCGGGTGTTGTCGATGGACTGTAGGCTACTACTGATGTCTTTGCACAGCTGTTGCACCTGGTCTTTGTCCTTCAGGCTTGCATCATACCACCTTCCAAGGCTTTTTACCGGCTGCTCAGACACTGTTGGGATTTGGTCATCTCCGATGAAGAATTTAAGGTCAGAGAGTACTCCCTTCACAATCGAGATGCTGCGTGACTTGGATGGTTTAATCTTCATACGGGCCCAGCTGATGTTCTCCTCGAGTTTTCTGAGCAGTCTCCTGGTGCATGGGACAGTGGTGGTCAATGTTGTAATGTCGTCCATGTAGGCTCTGAGTGGAGGGAGGCGGAAACCAGAGTCGACTCGCTGTCCACCAGCAACCCATTTTGAGGATCTGATGATAACCTGCCAACGGAGAAATGGTACATCCCGCCATTATACCTACATTCAGGCACTGCCATGAGGTGGTGAACTCTGAGGTGGTGAAGCAGAACTGCAGATCCTGGAAGTACGACTTCACCAGGTTTGTGATGGTGTCCGGTATGTGGAAAAATCTGAAGGCAGACCACAGGAGTTCATGGGGCACAGAACCAAATGCATTGGCGAGGTCGAGGAAGACTACATGGAGGTCCCTTTTCTCCACCTTGGCCATTTGGATCTGGTGCCAGATCATGCTGGAATGTTCCAAACAGCCAGAGAACCCTAATATTCCTGCCTTCTGTACACATGTATCGACGTACGCATTACTTTGCAGGTACTCGGCCATCCTCTGGGCAATGACCCTAAAGAAGATTTTACCCTCGACATTCAGTAAGGAGATTGGGCGGAATTGACTGATGTTCACTGCATCCTTCTCCTTAGGGATCAGGACCCCGCCTGCCCTACGCCACACTTTGGGTATTATCTTCTTCTGCCAAGCTGTTCTCATAAGCCTCCAGAGGAACCTCAGGACGTCTGGTGCGTTCTTATACACTTTGTACGGGACTCCATTTGGCCCCGGGGCTGATGCTGTTCTTGCCCGTCGAACTGTGTTTTCCACCTCTTTCCATGTCGGAGGGCTGGTCTCAATATGATGTTCCGGGGTTCAATGGGTGGGATATCTGATGGGATGGCCAGATGTTCATGTCGCTTTGAGTCAAAGTTTGTTGTTCTCAGGTGCTCCTCTAGGTCTTTCTTTGACTTGCCAAACTATAGTTTGTTAACAAGAAATATGTGGAGTGGTTGAAAAACAAGTTTTAATGGCTCCAACCTAAGTGTATGTAACCTTCCGACTTCAACTGTAGATGCTGTAAAGAAGTCAATCAAACTCGAGCAAAACAATGGAATTGCCATGGAAATGTGTGGGAGAGAAAGGCCATGGGGAATAATCCTGAATCTCTTCATTGCCCCCAGCAAAATTATCCTACGTTTAGACTATTGTTTATATGTGTATGTCACAATATATTGAGGTACAAATCAGAGTATAATGCTTGTATGCCAACCCCAACGAGCAAATGTGAATTTCATATTCCCCAATCAACTGCATTACAGTTAAAAATGATTGACTACCACCACCAGATACTAGCTATGCTAACCAGGGTAAGCATTTAGAAGTCACTTCTCAACTTTTAAATGTTACCTGCGAAAACAGCCAAATATATCCAAATCGGACTTAAGAAACCACATTGTGAGCCTGTTACAATATATATAGTGCATTCGGAAAGTATTCATACCCCTTGACTATTTTCCACATTTTGTAACATTGCAGCCTTAAAATGTATTAAATACTTCCCCCCCCCCCCTCAATCTACACACACTACCCAATAATGACAAAGCGAAAAGTTTAGGAATTTGAAAAAATGTATTTAAAAATGTAACTATATTTTATTTACATAAGTATTCAGACCCTTTGCTATGAGTCAGGTGCATCCTGTTTCCATTGAGATGTTAATACAACTGGTTTGGAGTCTACCTGTGGTACATTCAGTTGATTGGACATGATTAGGAAAGGCACACAACTGTCTATTTATGGTCCCACAGTTGACAGTGCATGTCAGAGCAAAACCAAGCCATGAGGTCGAAGGAATTGTCTGTAGAGCTCTGAAGCAGGATTGTGTCGAGGCACAGATCTGGAGAAGGAACCAAAACTTTTCTGCGGCTTTGAAGGTCCCCAAGGACACAGTGATCTCCATTCTGAAATGGAAGAAGTTTGGAACCACCAAGAATATTCCAGAGTAAGGCTAGAGTAAGGCTGTAACATAATAAAATGTGGGGGAGGTGTCGTGGAAATTTCCTGTATTTACCTAATCATGAGCGCAAACCACACACAAGTCAGAGTTATCATAAAGTCCATCTTTAATTATATGAGCTACATCACAACCCTGTGAATCTCAGATCAATTCAGTGTCTATCAATGAATTCTCTGAGAGTCCTTACACATTGCAACTGAGATCCTTTATAGCAAAGACACACATAGCCAGACAGCATTGGCTATAAATTATCGTTCAGCTTTGTCTCCCAAACTATGTTATTTTCTCGCTCTCAGGACCATAAAACAAAACCTATCAACAGGCATATATCAAATACCCCTCCTTGACAAGATCACAGAGACACAGTGACTGGCACACAGACATTGTGGAGCCAAGAGATAATTGATTTAAAAGATATGTTTACATATGAAGACAAGCTTGACCCCTCCCCTCTCTGCGGCCCAAGTAACTGACCCCATGTCAGAGAACAGAGAACTGCAACCGGCCAACAGTATTATCCAAAAATAACATTCTGATGAGAAGTAACTCACAAGCATATGATGAATATAAAACATCTTATCTATGTTACCAACTCATTCTGATTATTCCCCAACAGAGGGGGGAAATCAAGGGGTCTGAATTAAGGCTGACCCCAAATTAGTCGATTGTTTGGTTGTCCGACTGTTGGTTTTAGTCATGTAGTAACGTGTGTCTCACACACATACATTTTCGGATCAAGCATGAGTAGGCTTTTAGTCTAGGCCTCCAATTGATTAGTTACCTTAGATGGGCTTTTAGTCTACACTTCCAATAGATCAGTTACCTGAGATGGGCTTTTAGTCTAGGCCTCCAATAGATTAGTTACCTGAGATGGGCTTTTAGTCTAGGCCTCCAATAGATTAGTTACCTGAGATGGGCTTTTAGTCTAGGCCTCCAATTGATTAGTTACCTTAGATGGGCTTTTAGTCTACACTTCCAATAGATCAGTTACCTGAGATGGGCTTTTAGTCTAGGCCTCCAATAGATTAGTTACCTGAGATGGGCTTTTAGTCTAGGCCTCCAATAGATTAGTTACCTGAGATGGGCTTTTAGTCTAGGCCTCCAATAGATTAGTTACCTGAGATGGGCTTTTAGTCTACACTTCCAATAGATCAGTTACCTGAGATGGGCTTTTAGTCTAGGCCTCCAATAGATTAGTTACCTGAGATGGGCTTTTAGTCTAGGCCTCCAATAGATTAGTTACCTGAGATGGGCTTTTAGTCTAGGCCTCCAACAGATTAGTTACCTGAGATGGGCTTTTAGTCTAGGCCTCCAATTGATTAGTTACCTGAGATGGGCTTTTAGTCTAGGCCTCCAATAGATTAGTTACCTGAGATAGGCGCAAATATATATATACTCCTCCCAAATTTTGTAACAATGTGGAGGGCTCTTTAGCTCCGCGTTGATGGTACATCCTGTAGAAAACAAACTCACTTCTTGCACTGTTTCGCGAAGAGCAAGAAGTATGAATTCCCTAACTTCTACTGATGTCGTATCACCATAAATGCTGCATGGCCAATGCAGATGTCGGATTGACCATGCAGCGCAAAGATGCACTATGTGCTTCTCTCCTGCCAATTTGTGCACATTCATTGTTTCATAACTTCATTGTGTGAATTGTTTGCGTTTGATATCACTTCCCCATTACATATCACCAGTAGTGCATTCAAATGTTAATTCCTAATCTACAAGGTTTGTTACTTTGGTTACAGTAATTTATGTTAATGCATTCATTATAATTATTCCAGTCTTCCCGGTATTATTGTTGTTGTTTGCAGACCGCACAACCTATGCTGCACTTGTGAGAAACAAGTTTTGGTTGATTTCATTCAATTTATGTGTTTTGTCATTTTAGTCACTCTTTTGTTTGGAGCCTCCTGTCTATGTTGAGTAAGGACCCTCATGCATAGAAGTAGACCTGTAGGCTACCTGGCCTGTGGGCAAATGTACATAAATGTGCCCATTTGGAGATCTGATAGTATTTCTGATTGGCTTAACGCACCATCACTAATGACCCGTGAAGCTTCTCTAAGTAATGTTGTCTTCTTCACCTCAAACAGCAAGCAAACAAAGTGTTTTTACATCCATTGAGAATTGCAATAGTTAATCATTGTATTTGGAAAATCTTTCCAGCTCTCTCACTTTAAATAACCAGTGTGAAAAGATAAAATGCCATGCTCTGATCCAGTGGAAATGTAATTTCTAGGCCTACCTGATCACTTCTTATCAGTGCGCGACTTGGACTGAAACAGGTTCTGGTATTCATGCTGGTACTGTTTATATTTTGTTGCATTAGCGCCACAATACTTTTGAGCTAATATTCTACAAGACTAACAGAAGCTCAAGCAGTAGAACATTTTGAGGTGCCGGTACTCAGCTCCATTGAGCTCCTGCCGAAGTTTCTTATCCCTTGCACAAATGGCCTACAGCTGTGTCTATCCAGAGCTCATTGGAACAGGAAACTGAGGGTTCATCTCATCTTTTTCTTCATGTTGCAAGTTTGCTAGCATAAGCTTAGAGCCGGACCCAAGTTAATAGTTGACATAAGTTCGTTGCAGACAGGCCATATGTCGCCAATGTGATTCATAGGATATTTAATTTGAAAAAATCAGGATATTTTCTACCTGCAGGCTGCAATGTTTATTTGTTGGCTTTATGTAGGCTATTTTTACATAGTTGGCAATTGCAATAGAAGTTACTTTTTAGGTTTGTACCATTTATTAAGATTTGGCTAGGTTTGTTTAACCACATGACAAATGTGCATATGAAAACCATAACTGGCACGCAGATTGGTAGAAATGGTAAGATATATTGGCATTCCACATGAGAAAGGTTGCCAACTCCTCCTGTAGCCCATTACTGGCAACTTCAGGAGAGTAATGGTAGAATCGAAGCCAGCAGGAGCGGGAGGAGAACAGTTGGATCGGGTATGTTTTTTTATCTAGATCTCTGGCGCCCTCGAGGCATTTGCCTTATTTCATCAAACCGTAAGCTTAAAATCATCAGATAAGATCAGTGCATATAGTTAATTTTATTAAAACACATTGGGTGTGTCTATATGTAGAAAAATACACTTTGAAACATTTAGATCAATCAGTTGGTTAAAAGAACAAATTAATTTCGGTCTACAGAATTTTTTTGTCGGGATAGCCCTTGTCTGAATACTTTCCAGATGCTGTATATCATGACGATTTGACGAATATCCACTTTGTTAGATCAGATTTGTTGAACGATCTTCGTTCCATTGACTCCTTTACTGCATCTATAATATGCAGCTCTGATCTAGAAGCAGGTTTGCCATTTCCATGCAATATCACACATTGTCATCTAAATGGATAAACGTTTACAGTGCCTTGCGAAAGTATTCGGCCCCCTTGAACTTTGCGACCTTTTGCCACATTTCAGGCTTCAAACATAAAGATATAAAACTGTATTTTTTTGTGAAGAATCAACAACAAGTGGGACACAATCATGAAGTGGAACGACATTTATTGGATATTTCAAACTTTTTTAACAAATCAAAAACTGAAAAATTGGGTGTGCAAAATTATTCAGCCCCCTTAAGTTAATACTTTGTAGCGCCACCTTTTGCTGCGATTACAGCTGTAAGTCTGAACTTAATTAACAACTATTGATTTAGAGTTACCGCAAGTCAAAGAAAATAGGCGCTGCCTCCACTATTCAAAAATAGCCTACATTTTTGCCATTAAGTTAACACTATATATTTGAGGGAATACAGTTATTTTCTAGCAATAAATGACACTCCCTAAACCGCTTCAGGCACTTGAAGTGTTGATGACTATATACAGTAGGTGGCGGCACCTCTTAAACACCTCAGCAGAAGCCGAAAAGCATCAACAGGAAGTACTTTGTTACCATCCTCTATCTAGTTTTCATACTAAAATTAATTCCACAGGATCGTTCTGATGTAAAATTTGTCTCCATTTAAATCCAGTTTTGATATGTAAAAGGACGTCTGATGGCGCTGGTCTAGCTTTTCTTTATCTGAACGCCGTGACAAGGAAAGTAACTCTAGCGTACACCTTTACTTTCATGGTTTTTTATTTGAAGAAAGAATCGCTCCCAAGATGGATCGGGTAAGTCTGGTTGACTGTTATCAACAGTGTCCTTACTGTGGTGTATACAACGTCTAGGTCTAGTTTTCTTTGACCTTCCACATCTATGCGTTCCCTTTGAACGTCTAGACAAAAGAAACCAGGGTGGTTATTTCAGCAAAGTAGCCCACTAGTCAATCGCACACAGATTGATGATTCAAGCAATGGTTAGCAGGTCAAGTCAGAACCATGGAGAAATAGTTAAACATAGGCTACACCAGTGATGTATATAAACCCTGGATTGGCCATTGAGAGGCTACACCAGTGATGTATATAAACTCTGTATTGCTGCTGATATGTATTGGCCATTGAGAGGCTACACCAGTGATGTATATAAACCCTGGATTGCTGATATGTATTGGCCATTGAGAGGCCACACCAATGATGCATGTTACGACTCACTTTTGCAACATTTTTCATATTATTTAGTTCTATTCCATTATGTTCTAGTCTCGCGGAGTTTGCATTGGTTGAAGCTCAATGATAAATTAACAATTTCCCTACCATCATATCTAAGCCATTATGAAGCCAATCTCGTAAATCAACTTGACAACACTCCCCACCTCTCAGGATCTGTCCAGCCGTCACGGAGTAACATATTCTTAACTTCTAACAGGGTCCTTAGCAATTGAGTTGTCAGAGTTTAGTCCCACCTAGCTCCAATGATATAAGTCAAATGAAAACGAGCAAAGAGCTACCATAAAGTGACCATTTGATTTAAATGTCGGATTGAGTCCATTAGTAAGCGCAACAGATTTGATTACTTATTGCTCTCACAGGCACATTTCTGTCCATTAGGAACCAACTATGAGATCCTTTTTTGTAGCATTTCTGACACATTTTTAGCCGTATCTCAAGAGTTATCTAAACGGGTCAGCAACTGTTCTACAACAACACAGCTGCTAGTAGCTAAAGTTAACTTGTTTGTCCAAAGTCCAGCAGCTAGCCTCTGTAGCTTAGCTAACACCAGTCAGTTGAATGCTAGATAGCTAATGAACAGGCTAAGGTAGCTAGCTATATTTGTTTAAGGAAGGTCTGTTACACAACTTCAACCATTAGCTAACTCTAGCCAGACAACAGCTGACTAACACAAGGTAGCTAATGTTAGTTCACTTCCAAACGTCAGTCCTAAATATTTCCAAAACATAGCTAGCTAACTACATCGGTTCAACAAACCAACACCAAACGTTGGGCAAATTGTCACCTTGCTACCTTGCAATACAAGTAGGCTTTTCCAACACACACTATAGTCGAAGCTACGGTAAGAGCTAGCCATATTTCACTGTCAAGACAAGACAACTCAAACTGTAGCTGAGAAAACAAAATGCACATTTAAACATGTGCAGTGAGCAAATGTATGCTGGCTAGTATCAGAACAAACTCCTCAGTTTCAAACATCCAGAATACATTCCAGTATGCTCCTTCTCCTGTCTTCTTGACATTGTGATCCAAATCTGTGCTGATCAACTCTGCCATTAGACAGGCTTGATTGTATTTACAGCTCCATCTGGACTCTCCCTCAACTTGAGACATCTGTGGCACATTGTTTTGTGTGGAAAAACGGCACGTTTTAGGGTGGCCTTTTATTGTCTCTAGCAGAAGGAGCAACTGTGTAATGATCATCCTGTTCAATCAGCTTTTGATATGCCACACCTGTCAGGTGGATGCATTCTTGGCAAAGGAGAAATGCTCACTGACGGGGATGTAAACAAATTTGTGCACACAATTTGAAAGAAATAAACTTTTTGTGAGAATGGACAATTTCACTGAGTATACAAAACATTACATTTATGTCATCATGAAGTGCTTTGAGGCTAGTTAAGGATCATATCACCTCCACCTTACCTGACACCCTAGACCCACTTCAATTTGCTTACCTCCCCAACAGATCCGCAGACGATGTAATCGCCATGACAATGCCCTATCCCATCTGGACAAATCAAATCCAAGTTTATTTGTCACGTGCGCCGAATACAACAGGTGTAGACCATACAATGAAATGCCTACTTACAGGCTCTAATCAAAAGTGCAAAAAAGGTACAAGGTGTACAATAGGTAAGTAAGGAAACAAAACAACAGTAAAAAGACAGTGAAAAATAACAGTAGCGAGGCTACATACAGACACCGGTTAGTCAGGCTGATTGAGGTCGTATGTACATATAGATACGGTTAAAGTGACTATGCATATATGATGAGAGGAATACCTATGTAAGAATGCTGTTCATTGACTATCAATCAACCTTCAGCACCATAGTACCCTCCAAACTCATTTAGCTCAGGGCCCTGGGTCTGAACCCTGACCTGTGCAACGGGATCCTGGACTTCCTGATGGTTTGTCCCCAGGTGGTGAAGGTAGGAAACAACACCTCCACTATGCTGATCCTCAACACTGGGGCCCAATAAGGTTGCGTGCTCAGCCCCTCCTGTACTCCCTGTTCACCCATGACTGCGTGGCCACGAACGCCTCCAACTCAATCATCAAGTATGCAGACGACAACAACAGTAGTAGGTCTGATTACCAACAAAGATGAGACAGCCTACAGGGAGGAGGTGAGGCCCCGGGCGGAGTGGTGTCAGGAAAATAACCCCTTCCCTCAATAAAACAAAGGAGCTGATCGTGGACTTCAGGAGACAGCAGAGGGAGCACAGCCGTATCCACATCAACGGGACCGCAGTGAAGAAGGTGAAAAGCTTCAAGTTCCTTTGTGTACACATCACTGACAATCTGAAGTGGTCCACCCACACAGACAGCGTGGTGAAGAAGGTGCAACAGCGCCTCATCAACCTCAGGAGGCTGCATAGATTCTGCTTGGCCCCTAAGACCGTCACAAACTTTTACAGATGCACCATTGAGAGCTTCCTGTTGGGTTGCATCACCACAAGGACATCAACCACCCGAGCCACGGCCCATTCACTCCGCTATCATCCAGAAGGCGAGGTCAGTACAGGTGCATCAAAGCTGGGACCGAGAGATTGAAAAACAGCATCTATCTCAAGGCCATCAGTCTGTTAAATAGCCATCCCTAGCTGGCTACCACCATTACTCAACCCTGCACCTTAGATGCTGCTGCCCAATGTACATAGCCATGGAATCACTGGTCACTTTAACAATGTTGACATACTGTTTTACTAATTTCATATGTACTGTATACTACTGTATTTCAATCAATGCCACTGACATTGCTTGTCCAGATATGCTATACATTTCTTAATTCCATTCATTATTTTAGATTTGTGTGTCTTGTTATGAGTTGTTGGATACTACTGCACTGTTGGAGTAGGACCACAAGCATCTCGCTAGATCTGCAATAACATCTGCTAAATATGTGTATGTGACCAATCAAATTTGATTTGATTAAGAACACCTGCTCTTTGGCTCAATCAAGCTAGTTGTCTTCTGAAATCGAATCAAATTGTATTTGTCCCATGCGCCGAATACAACAACCTTACTTACAAGCCCTTAACCAACAATACAATAACAAATCATTAAAGAGCAGCAGTAAAATAACAGTAGCGAGGCTACCGTTGAAGTCAGAACTTTACATATACCTTATAGCCACATACATTTAAACTCAGTTTTTCACAATTCCAGACATTTAATCCTCATTAAAAAAGTTCCCGTCTTAGGTCAGTTAGGATCACCACTTTATTTTAAGAATGTGAAATGTCAGAATAATAGTAGAGAGAAGGATTTATTTCAGCTTTTTATTTCTTCCATCACATTCCCAGTGGGTCAGAAGTTTATATACACTAATTAGTATTTCATAGCATTGCCTTTAAATAATTTAACTTGGGTCAAACATTTCAGGTAGCCCTTCCACAAGCTTCCCACAATAAGTTGGTGGAATATTGGCCCATTCCTCTTGACAGAGCTGGTGTAACTGAGTCAGGTTTGTAGGCCTCCTTGCTCGCACATGCTTTTTCAGTTATGCCCACAAATGTTCTGTATGTTCATTTGTAAAAAATACAAATTAAATGGAAAAACATAACTCCCCTTTGACATTATGGGGTATTGTGTGTAGGCCAGGGACGACATCTCAATTATATCAATTTTTAATTCAGGCTGTAACGCAACAGAATGTGGAAAGTCCAGGGGTGTGAATACATTCTAAAGGCACAGTATATCAATGTTGCTATGTCTTAGTGTTAAATCATGTTTGAAAGTGTTAAAGCTGCAATATGTTTTGTTTTTGGGAGAATTCACATAGCAATGTCAGTTATAGATCTGTCATTCTCATTGAAAGGAAGTCTAAGAATCAGTAAATCTGTTCTGTGTGTGTTATTTCTATGCTTCCCATTTTTATTTTGTTTTTCAGTCTTACTTTCGGTTTTGTGCACCAGCTACAAACATCTGAAAATACAATATTTTGGGTTATGGAAAATATATTTCACAGCGGTTTGTTTAGGTGGTACAACAAATCTCTACAGTGCACTTCTTAGCAATTTTAGCAACCAGGAAATGGTGGAGCAATTTATGCATAGGCGTTTAAATAATATTTGTAAGTGTTACTTCATGTTTTATTCTGTTACATCATGTTTTTGGTAGGCTAGATACCATGTTAAGGAATTCCTAATTATCTTTCCTTCCAACGTTGTCACTTGCTCACTTCACTGATTTTGAAAGGAAATGATTTGTATAAAACATATGGTGTGAACACCCACGAGCCCATGCTTCCACCAATCCAATGCCGTTAAGTTTTTTTTCCCATCACTTTCTTGCATTTTTGAAGTATGTGGTACATTTTCACAGTTCTAAACACATGTTTCCAAAGGCCATTTACAATTAATTACATGAAAAAATATTTTCCAGTAATTTGTAAACAATACATTTAACTATAATTTAATCAAATTGCTCAAAACTTAACTACTAAACAAATTGTATAGTGTCAAGTTTAAGTACAGTTTGAGAACTGTATAAATTGACATTCTTTTAATTTATGTTGGAAGATCAAGCAAAGCAGTGTGACAACAACAACACAGTTACACATGGGATAAACAAAGTCAATAACACAATAGAAAAATCTGTACACAGTATGTGCAAATGAAGTAAGGAGGTAAGGCAATAAATACGCCAATAGTGGTGAAGTAATTAGAATTTAGCAATTTATACTGGAGTGATATGAGGATGTGCAAGTAGAAATACTGGTGTGCAAAAGAGCAGAAAAATAAAAACAAATATGGGGATGAGGTAGGTAGTTGGTTGGATGGGCCATTTACAGATGGGCTGTGTAGAGCTGCAGCGATCGGTAAGCTTCTCTGACAGCTGATGCTTAAAGTTAGTGAGGTAAATATAAGTCTCCAACTTCAGTGATTTTTGCAATTTGTTCCAGTCATTGGCAGCAGAGAACTGGAAGGAAAGGCAGCCAAAGGAGGTGTTGGCTTTGGGGATGACCAGTGAAATATACCTATGGTGCATAGTGATTTAGCAGGTGTTACAATCTTTCACATTTTGGAAGGGGAGGGGACATTCGGCCTGTACTTGAGATGGTGGAGCTCCTCTTTCCATAAACTCTTAAGCTCTCCTAACACGTATGAACTAAATTGAGCGGCTAATTTGTTCAACGCCAATGAATGCTCAATCAAAGGCTCTTAACATAAGAAGTTCCATTTGAAAAATTTGCCAAAGTGATTTAAAAAAAATACTAGACATTTGTGTAAAGCAGTGAACGATTACACACTTCAGGAGAACGGTGTTATAAGGATGCACCCAATCAATCAGAGATTTAGACTAAAGTAATCAAATGTTTGGTCTAATGATATTCTATGTACAATTCTTCCTGTGGTCACCAGGACAGAGCTAGTCCGTCCCCCTCCACCCTGCCGGAGTCTCCTGGATACAACTCTCCCGGTAGAGCCTTACTGCTGGGTCTGAAGAGGGTGTCTGTGTGGCTGGTCGACTGCAGGAAAACAGCAGGGCAGAGTGGAACTGTGAGAGAAGGACACGAGGAGGGAGATTTGATTTCATCAAGTAAGAACAATGGGGTGTGTGGATTAGACTACAATCTGCTCAATTGATTTATAAACAGTAAAACACTCAGTTGCTAGTTTATTGTCGATTGAATTTTGTGAACGGAGGGTGGTATACCTAATAAACTGGCCACTGAGTGTATTGATGATAAGAGAGGCAGGTAGTCTTGGTTTAGAGCATTGGGCCACAAATTGAAAGCTTTCTGGTTTGGATCTCTGAGCCGACTAGGTGGAAAATCTGTCTGCCCTTGAGTAAGGTACTTAACCCTAATTGGTCCTGTAAGTCACTCTGGATAAGAGCATTTGCTAAAAAAACATTATTTTAAATTGTTATAGTATTTGTTTATCGATCCATATTTCCAAAACCTAGTTATTCAATGTTTTTGTTTCACAGGGGACACCCCTAACCGCCGTTCTCGCAGTGGGAGGGGCTTATCATCTGGGGCGCTTCAACCATATCATGTTGCTGACAAGACAGAGAAGAGTCTCTCCAGATCAGAACGTCTCAAGAAACACCAGCAGAGACGTATAGGAAAGAAACCTCACCACTGCTTCTCTGACTGTGGGAAGAGTTTTACAAGCCAGAGTGGCTTCATTATTCACACCGTAGAGAAACCGTACTGCTGCTCACAGTGTGGGAAGTGTTTCGCTGCTTCTAACACCTTCAAATCTCATCTGAGAATTCATAAAGGGGAGAGGCCTTACCCCTGCCTTGATTGTGGGAAAAGATTTTCTTATTTGGGAGCCCTAAACATACACCTGCGAACACACACAGGAGAGAAGCCTTATAGCTGTGATCAGTGTGGAAAGAGCTTCAGTCAATCTGGGACCTTAAATTCCCACCAGCGAACACATACTGGAGAGAAACCTTATAACTGTGATCAGTGTGGGAAGAGATTTGCTCAGTCAAGAGAGCTGACTAGACACCTGCGAACACACACAGGAGAGAAGCCTTATAGTTGTGATCAGTGTGGGAAGAGCTTTGCTCTATCAAAAGCCCTAACTATACACCAGCGTATACACACTGGAGTGAAGCCTTATAGCTGTGGTCAGTGTGGGAAAAGCTTCAATCAGTCAGGCAACCTGACAACACACAAGCTAACACACACTGGAGTGAAGCCTTATAGCTGTGGTCAGTGTGGGATGAACTTTGCTCGAGCTTCCACCATGAATAGACACAAGAGAACACACACTGGAGAGAAACCTTATAGCTGTGATCAGTGTGGGAAGAGCTTTGCTCTATCAGATAAACGAACTATACACCAGAGAACACACACTGGAGAGAAGCCTTATTGCTGTTATCAGTGTGGAAAGGGCTTTGCTGTAGCTTCCACCCTGATTAGACACTATCGAAAACACACTGGAGAGAAGCCTTATAGCTGTGATCAGTGTGGGAAAAGCTTTGCTGTAGCTTCCACCCTGAATACACACCAGCGAACACACACTGGGGAGAAGCCTTATAGCTGTGATCAGTGTGGGAAAAGCTTTGCTGTAGCTTACAACATGATTAGACACCACCGAACACACACTGCAGAGAAACATTAGATAGATATGCAGTACAGGTAAGCCCTGTTGATAGCTGCCAACAAGCCATGTTGGGTGTGTCAAAGATCAGTGGTTGGCTAGCTAGGGGCTTCTAAAAATGTACGTTAGCTAGAAAGCCACTGACTAACGTTATCTTCCTTACAGGTAAAAAGAAAACCAGCATAGGACAGCATAATGACTGACATTTCATGATTGACAAGTCCTTTGTGAGCTAGCCAGCTAGATAACGTTAACTCGCCGTTCGTGTAGTCAGACTTGCTAACTTTAGCCCAGCACTAGGGCAACAGTAGTTAGTGAGCTAGCATGTCACCACGTAAAAAGTCTGACTACACGAATGTTGAGCTAATGTTAACTAACATAGCTAGCTAAACATTAGCTAAATATCCCTGCCTTGGTGGGCTAGCTAACATGTCACCACTTGGAAAAGTGTGATTACACAAACAGTGAGCTAACATTAACTAGTTGGCTAACTAGCTCACAAAGGACTTGTGGACTCGATGTTTTTCCAATACAAACTACAAAATCGGTTTTGTTCCAGAGTGCTTCTGTTGTACATGATTAGTCAAATGACCTGTGAAGTCAGACACGTCAGCAGGGATGGAAATCAAGCTATCCCAAGGCTAGTACTTTTCAGATTGGGCTAGTAGAAAAGGTGCCAAACTAGCCCGACACAGCAGTGACATTTTGCCTTTACCAACAACGAATGCCACAGATTTAGGTCCCAAATGTTACCCGGGCTAGTAGACATTGCGGTCTGCTGGCCAGTGACCAAAATCCTTAAATCCCATCCCTGCATGTCAGTTCCTTTCAGACGATCCCCTGTTGGTCCGTCTCAGTGACCTTGTGGCTGAGGGTTTTAACTTTCCTCTTGAGAATTAGAATCAGAAGTACAGTCATATAGCTCATTGCAAGACCTCACCTCTTCGGGCAAATAGTACTCTACACTGTCCTGATCATCTGCTCTGAACAAAAATATAAAACTCAACAATTCCAAAGATTTGACTGAGTTAAAGTTCATGTAAAGAAATCAGTAATTTAAATAAATTCATTAGGCCCTAATCTATGGATTTCACATGACTGAGAATACAGATATACATCTGTTGGTCACAGATACCTTAAAAAAAACCTAGGGGAGTGGATGAGAAAAACAGTCAGCATCTGGTGTGACCCGCATTTGCCTCATGCAGCATGACACATCTCCTTTGCATAGAGTTGATCAGGCTGTTCGTTGTGGCCTGTGGAATGTTGACCCACTTAGGGCTGTGACATTTTGTCAGTTGGTTATTGTTATGCAGACTGCCAGTCTCACAGTTATTGACCATTAACACGAGCATGTTTAGCATCTCCAGGTGTCCACACATACAAGCTGCTGATTCATACCTTTGAAACATCTACATAAAAATAAAAGTCAAATCTATTTAATATACACCATCACAAAAACTCCATTATTTATTTTAGTCAGGACTAACAAAATATTATGATATGAAGCAAATGTATTTCAGAAGAACAGAATATGAGTTGGCCTGCTGTATATTATCTGGTTATGCTCCATGCCATAGTTTATTTAACCCTTATTTTACCAGGTAAATTGACTGAGAACATATTCTCATTTACAGCAACGATCTGGGAATCATCAAATCAAATGTATTTATATAGCCCTTCGTACATCAGCTGATATCTCAAAGTGCTGTACAGAAACCCAGCCTAAAACCCCAAACAGCAAGCAATGCAGGTGAAGAAGCACGGTGGCTAGGAAAAACTCCCTAGAAAGGCCAAAACCTAGGAAGAAACCTAGAGAGGAACCAGGCTATGTGGGGTGGCCAGTCCTCTTCTGGCTGTGCCGGGTGGAGATTATAACAGAACATTGCCAAGATGTTCAAATGTTCATAAATTACCAGCATGGTCCAATAATAATAAGGCAGAACAGTTGAAACTTGAGCAGCAGCACGGCCAGGTGGACTGGGGACAGCAAGGAGTCATCATGTCAGGTAGTCTTGAGGCATGGTCCTCAGAGAGGGAGAAAGAAAGAGAGAATTAGAGAGAGCACACTTAAATTCACACAGGACACCGAATAGGACAGGAGAAGTACTCCAGATATAACAAACTGACCCTAGCCCCGACACAAACTACTGCAGCATAAATACTGGAGGCTGAGACAGGAGGGGTCAGGAGACACAGTTACAGGGCAGAGGAGGGGGATGAATGAGCCATTTGGAAGCCGGGGATGATTAGGTGACTGTGATGATATGAGGTCCAGATTGGGAATTTAGCCAGGACACCAGGGTTAACACCCCTACTCTTACAATACGTGCCATGGGATATTTTCGTGACCAGATAGTCAGGACACCCGTTTAACGTCCAGTCCGAAAGACAGCACCCTATACAGGGCAATGTCCCAAATCACTGCCTGGGGCATTGGGCTATTTTTTTAAACCAGATGAAAGACTGCCTCCTAACTGGGCTTCCAACACCACTTCCAGCAGCATCTGGTCTCCCATCCAGGACCAATCCTGCTTAGCTTCAGAAGCCAGCCAGCAGTGGGATGCAGACATGCTTCCTGCAAAGGCTGTAGGCTTGTTCATTTAGCTGACAAAAGATGCTTATAAGGCCCATGTCGTTATTAAATTATTTTCATAGTAAGAAGAATACAATTGATCTTAGCTGAATAAAATAGGATATTTTTCCCATTCCAGAGCGAATATGAAGTGGCTTTGTTGAATGTAAAAGTGATCATTTGAAAAAGGTCCTATACACTAGTTTTAGAGTTATTTGGCAACTTTAGTTGTAAATGATACACCTTATGTTATGATTTCAAAGACATTCTATATGGGCTGCATGATGCGATTATAGCCTATTGATGATTTTGGGAAGTTACAAAAAAAAGAAGCTTGTGCTCTGTTCCTTGCCTCAGGCTGCACAGCTGTTCTCACATCAAGTGGTCAGATTTTCACCCAACAGACTACTCTCAATTTAATCTTTTCTTTACTAAAGTGTAAAATTTGTTCTGATTTAGAATGGCCCATTATCAAATGGACAGGAACAGGGGAAAAAGACATGTCATCGTTACGCACTTGAACAGCAAATGGTGGCAGCACACCGACCAGGTAGGCTACTTTTTTATTTTTGCAGAGCATGTGCTTAATATGAGCAGCTGAGAAATAAATATAAAAACACTTATTTCACTCCACACATCAACCACTGTTTGAGGAGCATGTGCTCTCTGTGCAACAGGAGTTATTCCCCCCAAACACTGTATGCCCATTGGCTCTCCAACCCTGTTCCTGTAGCTACCCAATGCTTAATTTGGGAAACCAAGTGAAATCTGTTGGGAACATCAAGAAGGAAGAAGGCGCTCAGGAAAGGAATAAAGGAGAGCGAGGAGGAGATGGAAACATATGGCACTGAGATATTCTGTATAGCTAAAGGGAATGTGTCATCCTACTAAATTTTTATTTTATTTTATTTCACCTTTATTTAACCAGGTAGGCTAGCTGAGAACAAGTTCTCATTTGCAACTGCGACCTTGCCAAGAAAGCATAGCAGTGTGAACAGACAACACAGAGTTACACATGGAGTAAACAATTAACAAGTCAATAACACAGTAGAGAAAAAAAAGGGAGTCTATGTACATTGTGTGCAAAAGGCATGAGGAGGTAGGCGAATAATTACAATTTTTTGTTTTTTAAAGAAAAATATGAATAGAAAAAAGTCCCTACTAAAAACAAATTCACTATAATTGTAGGCTAACTGTAAGCCGCCCTGCACTATCAATGAACCAACCGCATCGCCTAGGTCTATTCATTTTCTCACAGATGTTGGAATGTAGCAAAAGGTAATCAGTTCATCTAGTATGCATAATAATACAATCCACACTCAAACACACAAGAGATCTTAAATGTTTATTTTAACATGTATTTTCACGTTTTTCTGCCGTGCGTAATATGTGGTAGGCTAAGTATTGTATAAAGGCACAATCATAATTTTTATACAGTTTTGGGGGGGTTCGGCTTGGACTCATAACTCTAATTTGCATATAGATGTTTTTAAATAATCATCACCTTAAAGGCTGTCCATTTTGTTGTGTTAGTCTTTGAAACAACCTGCTGTTGGATTTCTTTCTTCAAATGTATTTTCACAGTGAAGTGAGTTTTAAAAGCATGATACTGTTTTGATGATAAGTGTTTGACATCAAATGCAATTGAAAATCACATCATAGTGGCAGGTCCTACAGGCTCTAGTTCTGTCACACCTGGACTACTGTTTAGTAGGGACCTCGGAAATTTTTAAATAGGCTCAGAACAGGGCAGCATGGCTGGCCCTTAGATGTACATGGAGAGCTAACATTAATATGCATGTCAATCTCTCATGGCTCAAAGTGGAGGAGCGATTGACTTCATCACTACTTGTTTTGTAAGAAGTGTTGACAAGCTGAATGTACCGAGCTGTCTGTTTAAACTACTAGCACACAGCTCGGACACCTATGCATACCCCACTACACATGCCACCAAAGGTCTCTTCACAGTCTCCAAGTCCAGAACAGCTTATTGGAGTGGCACAGTACTACATAGAGCATTGGCTACATGGAACTCTATTCCACATCAGGTAACTGATACAAGCAGTAGAATCAGATTTAAAAAACAGATACAAATAAACCTTATGTAACAGCAGGGACTGTGAAGAGACACACAGGCACAGACGCACATACACATGAAACACGCACTCTACACACATGTACACATTGATTTTGCATTATAGATATGTGATAGTAGAGAAGTGGCCTGAGGGAACACAATGTGTTGTGAAAAGTGGTATGAAATGTAATGTAATATTTTTAATTGTATATAACTGCCTTAATGTTGCTTTACCCCAGGAAGAGTAACTGCTGCCTTGGCAGGAAGTAATGGGGATCCATAATAAATAAACCATAGAAAGCCATCGAGCCTTTTGAAAGACAATAACAAGACATCTCATATTCAGCCTGCCACCTGCCACCTTCCAGCAAACCACAGCCAGTCAGAGGCTGCAAGCTATTTTAGTTGTTTATATTGTATTTGCCAACAATACAACCACACGTGGACAAAATGCATTTACAATCATTGACAACGTGATGCATCTAATCATTTACAGTTTAAATAGATGAATTACGTGATTATACCAAAAAATCGTCTACATTTGTCATTGATTTAACATAATATATATGAGGGAATACAAACAGTTATTTTCTAGCAATAAATTATACTCCCTGAACCGCCTCACCCACTTTGTACAGTAGGTGGCGGCACCTCTTAAACACCACAGAAGATGCCGAAAAGCATCAACAGGAAGTACTTTGTTACCGTCTGTCGAGTTTTCAAACCAAATAAAATTTCACAGGATCTTTCTGATGTAAAATTAGTCTCTATGAGACGTTTGTTTGTCACAGCTTAAATCCAGTTTTGATATGTAAAAGGACGTCTGATGGCGCTGGTCTAGCTTTTCTTTATCTGAACGCCGTGACAAGGAACGTAACTCTAGCGTACACCTTTACTTTCATGGTTTTTTATTTGAAGAAAGAATCGCTCCCAAGATGGATCGGGTAAGTTTGGTTGACTGTTATCAACAGTGTCCTTACTGTGGTGTATACAACGTCTAGGTCTAGTTTTCTTTGACCTTCCACATCTATGCGTTCCCTTTGAACGTCTAGACAAAAGAAACCAGGGTGGTTATTTCAGCAAAGTAGCCCACTAGTCAATCGCACACAGATTGATGATTCAAGCAATGGTTAGCAGGTTAAGTCAGAACCATGGAGAAATAATTAAGCATAGGCTACACCAGTGATGTATATAAACCCTGGATTGCTGATATGTATTGGCCATTGAGAGGCCACACCAATGATGTATGTTACGTCTCACTTTTGCAACATTTTTCATATTATTTAGTTCTATTCCATTATGTTCTAGTCTCGCGGAGTTTGCATTGGTTGAAGCTCAATGATAAAGTACAATTTCCTACCATCGAATCTAAGCCATTATGACGCCAATGTCGATGAAATCTCGCAAATGAACTTGATTGGATAAACACAACACAGTCCCCACCTCGTCATGATCTGTCCAGCCGTTACGGAGTACCATAGACCGGATTTCTAACAGGGTCTTTAGCAATTGAGTTTTCAGAGTATTTTCTACGCCCACATACCTCAAGTCTAGAAGTCAGATTTAAAACAAGCATCTAGCTACCATAAAGTGACCATGTCATTTTAAAAAATGTCGGGATTGACTAAATGTGTAGGTTCAACAGATTTTATTACATTTTTATAAATACTCGCTCTCACAGGCATAATTCTGTCCATTAGGAACCAACAATGAGCTCCTTTTTTTGTAGCATTTGACAATGCTGACATATTTCAGCCGAATCTCAAGAGTTCTATCTGAACGAGTCAGAAACTCTGTTGTTCTGCAACAACACAGCTGCTATTAGCTTGCTTGTCCAATGTCCAACAGCTAGCCTCTGTAAATAGCTAACAGCTGAAAGCTAGCTAATGAACAGGCAAATAAATGTATCTAGCTATATTTGTTTACGGAAGATTTGTTACACAAATAACTTCAGCCATTAGCTTGCTAGAGTCATGCAACAACAGCTGACTTGAACACAGAAGGCATCTAACGATAGCTAATTCACTTCCAAATGCCAGCCCTAAATATTTCCACAAAACATAGATGGCTAACTATATAATTTCAAAACCAACAACAAACTTTGTGGAAATTGTCACGATACTACCTTGCAATGCAATTTGGCTTTTACAACACTAGCTAGCTACTCTGTCGTCCAAGCTACGGTAAGATCTAGCCATATTTCACTGTCAGACAGGACACAAGTCAAACTGTAGCTGAGAAAACAAATAGACATGTAAACAGCATGTTGTGGACTGCAGAGAGCAGATGCATGCTGGCTAACATCAGGACAAACTCACCAGTTCCGAACATCCAGAATAGATTCTATTATGCTCCTTCTCTCGTCTTCCTGACATTTTAATCCACATCTGTGTAGATCAACAGTGCCAAACGAACAACTGCCATTTGACCGGCTTGATTATTTTTCCAACTCTGATCTGGATGGTGGACTAGCCCATGTGTTGGATATTTGCACTGCCGTTCTAGTGGTGAGGCGCTAATGAGGGCAAGAAAATATGTTATGAAATATTTGTTTTTCTTCTGAATGACATGTATTGCTCGAAAGGTTTAAGGAAATACAGGCAGGCTCCACATTTCTACAAGAAAAAAACGCCCTGTCAATGAATCATGATGGTCTTGCTTTCATAAACACTGAACAAAAATATAAATGTAACATGTAAAGTGTTGGTCCCATGTTTCATGAGTTGAAACAAAAGATCCCACAAAAAGCTTATTTCTCTTCTTTTTTTTGCAGAAATGTGTTTACATCTCGGTTAGTGAGCCTTTCTCCTTTACAAGATAATCCATCCACTTGACAGGTGTGGCATATCAAGAAGTTGATATAAAAGGCCACTCTAAAATGTGCGCTTTTGTCACACAAAACAATGCCACAAATGTCTCCTAGTTTTGAGTGAGGGTGTAATTGGCATGCTGACTGCAAGAATGTCCAGCAGCGCTGTTGGCAGAAAATGTACTGTTAATTTCTACCATATGCCGCCTCTAACGTTGTTTTTGAGAATTTGGCAGTACCTCCAACCAGGCCTGACAATTGCAGACCATGTGTATTTTGCGGGTGAGCGGCGTGCTGATGTCAACATTGTGAGCAGAGTGCCCCATGGTGGCGGTGGTGTTATGGTATGGGCAGGCATAAGCTACGGACAACAAACACCATTCCATTTTATCGATTGTCAATTTGAATGCACAAAAATACCGCAATGAGATCTTGAGGCCCATTGTGAAGACAATGTTTTTTTAAGGTAGCTGTAACCAACAGATGCATGTCTGTATTCTTAGTCATGTGGAATCCATAGATTAGGGCCTAATGAAGTTATTTCAACTGACTCATTTCCTCATGTGTACTAAAATCTTTGAAATTGCGTTATGTATTTGTTCAGTATCATTTCTTGGGGCGGCAGGGTAGCCTAGTGGTTAGAGCGTTGGACTAGTAACCGAAAGGTTGCAAGTTCGAATCCCCGAGTTGACAAGGTACAAATCTGTCGTTCTGCCCCTGAACAGGTAGTTAACCCACTGTTCCTAGGCCGTCATTGAAAATACAAATTTGTTCTTAACTGACTTGCCTAGTAATTAAAAAAATAAAACATTGGAGAAGTTTAGCCTTGTGCTTCAACGTTCTTGGTTATTGTGGAAATTGACCCACTATGCTCTTTACTTTGTACATGTCATATCTCTGAGTCTTCCTTTAAACTTAGAATATGCTATTCTGTTCTTTTGAATCTTTTATTTTCTTAATTCCTGCCTAAAGATATGTTAGATTGTTTAAAATGTAGACAACGTGTGTCATTGTTGGATTCTTCTAGTGTAGGCCTACCTCAAGTCCCGGCAGTGTGTTAACTTATTTAAACTATTAAAGTTAATAAATAACTTACTTTATAAATTCCCTGGTCCTTCCCCCACCAGCAGCCAACCAGCAGTGCAGCTACCAGTCCCAGGTGTCCCCTCAAGGAGGTGTAGTGACACACAGCTGTAGGGTACTTTGCTTTATAAAATAAGCAACAACCACCTAGACCAATTCACTTTTGCCATGTTTTATAGTGTAACATAATAATTAGTGTTAAATAAGTCTTTATAGTGTTACATGTTTTATAGTGTTACATAATATTTTATATGTAACACTATAAATATTTTATAGTGTTAAATAATGGTTTCTTTGTATCTGCGGGAACAGTCCTACGTGGCCCTCACGCTAGCTCTGCTTCTGCCAAGATAATGTTAATGAATCTCTAGTTATCTTTCTGTCCTCCCTAACTGTGCACTTGTTCACTTTCCTTCACTGATTTGAAGGGAAATGGCTGGTATAAAACATACGGTGGAAACTCCCTCCAGCCCATGACTCTGCCAATTGTCTTTGGTGCAATTTTCACATGTATGTGGTACATTTTCACAACTCTAAGCACAAAAATCTGTTTCAAAACTCTTAGGCCATTTTCAGTTGATTACTTTTGAAAATATCTTCCTGTTGTTTGTTAAGACATTTAACAATAATTTAATCAAACTGCTCAAATCTGAGCTACGAAACTAAAATGATAGTGTCTAGTTTACTTTCAGTTTAAAAAAAATCTAAAACCCATTTGAAATGATGTAGTGTACATGCACTGCTGAAATACTTGGGTGGTATAATCCACTCATTATCTGAATGTTGTTGATACTCTGGAAACCAACCATTTTAGATGAGGATGCTGTTACAGTAACATGTCACATAGAAAGGTGGATCTTGAGCAATGTTACATGGGGCAGAAATTGCACCAGGCTACACCCATACCTTTTACTGTGGGTTTCTACTACATGCCACAATACCCCTATAACTGATGGTTTCTTCTATGTATGTACTGTATAAGGATACTGAAACTATGAGACTGACATTTTCTCAACATGCTCCAAGTGGGATAACTAGCAGCAGTAGTTCTGGTGTTTAGATTTTTCATCACTGGTTATTTGAACAGATCATGATTTAGCAGGTGTTACCATCTTTCACATTTCGGAAGGGGAGGGGACATTCGGCCCGTATCTTGAAAGAGACAGGGGAGCTCCTCATTCCGGTTCCGCTCCTCCTTCTAACATCTCCTAATCTCTCCTAACACGTATGAACCCAGAACTGAATAGAGCGGCTGACCATTTACGTGAGACTTTAGTTCTGGTTAACCAAGACTAACTCAGGGGTGAAAGATGTGTTCAACTCCAATGAATGCTCAATCAAGGTTCTGAACATAAAATGGGGCATTCCAAGTGTCATCAGTTTTGGCATTTGTACTAAGAGTAAAAAAATATATATAAACCACTTCCATTTGAAAAATGTGCCAAAGTGATTTGAAAAAATATGTACATTTGTGGAAAGTAGTGAACGATTACACACTTCAGGAGAAAGGAGGTATTATAAGGATGCACCAATCAATCAGAGATTTAGACTAAAGTCATCACATTTTTTGGTCTAATGATATTCTATGTACAATACTTCCTGTGTTCACCAGGACAGAGCTAGTCCGTCCCCCTCCAACCTGCCGGAGTCCCCTGGTCGCAACTCTCCTGATATCGCCTTACTGCTGGGTCTGAAGAGCCTGTCTGTGAGGCTGGTCGACTACAGGAAAACACCAGGGCAGAGTGGAACTTTGAGAGGTGAGCACGAGGAGGAAGACTTGATTTCACCAAGTAAGAACAATGGTGTGTGTGGATTAGACTGCAATCTGCTTCTGCAACTTCTGTTAATTGATTGATAAACAATATATACTCATTGGCCAGTTTATTAGGTACACCTATCTAGTACCCGATCGGACCCCCCTTTTCCTCCAGAACATCCTGAATTCTTCAGGGTATGGATTCTACAAGGTGTCAGAAACATTCCCTGGTGATGTTGGTCCATGCTGACGCAATGGAATCACACAGTTGCTGCAGATTGGATGGTGGCACATTCGTGCTGCCAACAGTCCGTTCCTTCTCATCCCAAAGATACTCTATTGGGTTTGGTCAGCACTGTGGCGTTAAAATGTTGCTGAATTGGTATCAAGGGACCTAACTTGTGCCAGGAAAAACATTCCCCACACCAGTACACCATCACCAACATCCTGTATCGTTGACAACCGGCTGTGCCATGAACTCATCCTGATTACACCCAGTCCTGAATCTTATCAGCATGACGCAACAGGAACGGGGATTCGCCGGACCAGGTAATGTTTTTACACTCCTTAATTGTCCAGTGTTGGTGATAGCGTTATTACTGGAGCAGCTTCTTCTTGTTTTTAGCTGATAGTAGTGGAACAGTGTAGTCATCTACTTAAATAGCTCATCAGTGGCGACGATCGACGAGTTGTGCGTTCCAAGATGTCACACTGCACACCACGGTTGTACTGCACCTTTATTTTTCTGTTTGCACAATTCTTGCCATTCTCCTTCGACCTCTCTCGTCAACAAGCTGTTTACCCCCACAGGACCACCTCTGACTGGATGTTTTTTGTTTGTCGCACCATTCTTGGTAAACCCTAGACACTGTCGTGCGTGAAAAGACCAGGAGGTCGGACGTTTCTGAGATACTGGATCCAGCTCACTTGGCATCGACACTCAGGTCGCTTACGTCACTTGTTTGGCCAATTCTAATGTTCAATCAAACAGTAACTGAATGCCTGTCTGCCTGCTTTATATAGCAAGCCACAGACGCGTGACACTGTCTGTAGGAGTGGTCTATTTTCATGAACAGGGTAGTGTACCTAATAAACTGGCTCCTGAGTGTATATCGATGGTGATATGTTTATGGACCCATATTTCCAAAAACGATTCATTCAATGTCTTTGTTTCACAGGGGACACCCTTAACTCTCGCTCTCTCAATGGTAGGGACTTATTTGGGGAGCCTCAACAACATGTTTGTGACAAGGTAGAGAAGAGTCTCTGCCGATCAGAACACCTCAAAAAGCACAGACGTACAGGAAGAAACCTCACCACTGCTGCTCTGACTGTGGGAAGAGTTTCACTAGCAGGAGTGGTTTCATAATGCACCAACGGAGTCACACCGGAGAGAAACCGTACTGCTGCTCTCAGTGTGGGAAGAGTTTTGCTGCTTCTAACGCCTTCAAATCTCATCTGAGAATTCATACAGGAGAGAAACCTTACAGATGCTCACAGTGTGGGAAGAGTTTTGCTGCTTCTAACACGTTCAAATCTCATCTGAGAATGCATACAGGGGAGAAGCCTTACCCCTGCCTTGATTGTGGTAAAAGCTTTGCTAACACAGGAATTCTAAGCATACACCAGCGTGTACACACTGGAGAGAAGCCTTATAGCTGTAATCAATGTGGGAAGAGCTTTGCTCGGTCAGGAGAGCTGACTACACACCTGGTAACACACACTGGAGAGAAGCCTTATGTCTGTCTATGTGGGAAGAGCTTTGCTCTATCAGGACACCTGAATAGACACCAGCGAACACACACTGGAGAGAAGCCTTATAGCTGTGATCAGTGTGGGAAGAGCTTTGCGCTATCAGAACACCTGAATAGACACCAGCGAACACACACCGGAGAGAAACCTTATAGCTGTGATCAGTGTGGGAAGAGTTTCAGTCTATCATGGACCCTAAATACACACCAACGAACACACACCGGAGAGAAACCTTATGTCTGTCTATGTGGAAAGAGCTTTGCTCATTTAGGGCCAATGAAAAAACACCAGAAAGCAGAAATGTGCCATATTTCCTCTCCCTCCTATCTGACACTGGATCCAGATTACTAAATAAAGGATCAATAGAAAACATCTAGTGAACAGTCATATCCATCTCCCATTCTTAGACAGTTGCCTCAGTCTGATCACCATGGTAACCTCTGTGGAGCATAATATGCAGCTCTGATCCAGCATCAGGTCTCCCCTGTGTCTATGTAATATCACACATTGGGATTTGAATGGATAAATGTTACCATAGAATGTCATAGTCAACGTGTGTGTTTACGTACTCCTAAAACTAATCAATGATGCATTGAATAATAATATTCACGAGTTAAAGGCTATATCTATGCATATTGTGTCTTGTGACAACGGTTAATGTAATAACTTTTAGATTTATAATGTAATAAAACCGGGAAATGTAATATCTTGTTGGTTAATATGATAATGTTAAATTGTTATAGTAATAACTTCTCTATTTAATGTAGTAAGTTACGGTATCATGTAACAACTTTTTATGAATGTAATAACTTCAACCGATCATGTAATAACACCTAAACCAATGTTTAATGTGTTACTTCACCAATGTTTATAGTATACACATACCACCCTCCACCAATTGCACACCCACACACACAAACCTATGTACTTGTACTCACACACAAATACACAGTTTCATCATCAAGTTGTATTGGTCACATACACATATTTAGCAGATGTTATTGCAGATGTATGAATGCTTGTGGTCCTAGCTCCAACATTGCGGTAATATCTAACAATACACAAAAATACACATTTAAAATGAAAAGAAAGGAGTTATTGAAATGTACACAACTGCACAATCACACACAATTATATATATTTTTTTTACTGAATTAATCTGTAGGCCTTATGGTCAATGAGCCAGGGGGCTCAGTCGGGGTGAAAATGTCTCATAGACCTTAAAAGAAAATGAATCACTATGTCCCTACAGTTGAATGTGTTCTATCACAGCAGCAATGGTACCTTTCTGTGTGTTTATCACTCTTTCTATTCATCCCTCCATCCCTTTCAGTTTGCCCATAGGGTAAAACCCCTATGACAACGTCAGCATACAGTACATCAGGTTATTACTCATGTTTACCCTTTAATCATATATCATTGGGAATATTAGATTCACAGCTGTCCATCAGACACATCTTCAGAATGTTCAGATCGACAGAAATGTGAACTTTTAAATCTAGGATGCATATCAGAATTGCCTGTCATTGCTTTAAAAATAAAATTATACACTTAACTTGGTTTGACAAGTGGTTCTGAAACGTCATAAAAATTACCTTTAAAAAGTGGCCAGGCCTAGGACAGGGAGAACCCCAAACCGCACCCCAACCTCATCATTGGCTACCACCTCCACCCTGATCTCCACTCTTCAGAGGTCACTCCATGCCTCAGGACTTTGATGTCAACGTAAGAGCGAGAAAAATATTCAAATTCACATACTTTGATAATGTAATGTATTTATCAGATGGATGAAACAGGACCAAAATACATTAGGAAAATGTGAAGATCATTGAAGCAAATGAAAAAGAGTAAGGGACCAAGTATGGACCGTTGCCAGAAGAATGTGAAGAGTGAAGAACATTTAGACTCTGACTCCAATATTACATGATGCTAAAGACCCATAATTGTAACAATGAATCTAGTCAAGGTAACAAGCCTTCAGTCACCACTCAGAATACTATAATATGCAAGTGTCTAGGTTTACTGTTATGCATATATTAAAAGACTAAGTGACAAGCGCTAATATCTTGCAATCAATGATCTAGCATTAAAGGTAAGAATCTCTGGATTAACTATCTAATATTAGCTAAACGTAGTACTGAATAAATTGGCTACATTTCTTTAAATTGACAATTCTGTGGAGGGGGGGGGTACTTCCTGTATAAACACAAACTCCCTTCCTTGACTACTTCCTTCCAGCAGTGTGTATCAGGGAGATTCCTAGATGTGAGAAGTGTGCAGGAGGACCTGAGAGAAAGGAATGTGTAGTATTGATGTAAAAAGTTGTGTGTATAAACTGTAGGGATACACATGGTGCTGGAGATCAGATGTGTCCAGTGAGAGAAAGACAGGTTGAGGTTACCAGGATCACAGTAGTGCAGAAGGTGTGGTGTTGTATGCTGAGGCAGTGAAGAGAGTACTAGAGGAAGATGGGTCCAGGGTGAGGGATCCTGAGAGGATCTCTGATTAGGCTGAGGTCAATAGAGAATGACAGGAATAACATGCTACAGAAAGGTTGTTTTGTTTTAATAGCCATGGTTGTCAACTGTACCACAGGAATATAATGTAAATCACAGTGGATAGATGTTGTGGTGGCAGCTGTTGAGAAGTACTTGGGTGTACAATATTTTACTGCAGAGTTACAAGGTGTTTTGAAGGATAATATCCCGTCCTCCCAGGCTTATGGCCTGGTGTAGGATCAGAGGGTCAAAGAAGTGGAATAATTATGAAGTTTTAATGGGTGTAGGGTTAGTTGTCTCGTCAATTTTTGTCACGAAGTGTAATGAAAATAGTAAGCTGATAAAAAGACAAATCAGTAGGTGGCAGCATGCACCAATAATAATTGTATGCAAACCGCCATTATACCGAAGAAGAAGACGTTTTCTTGCTTTACAACAGCCCTTCTCGCAGGAAGTGTGAATGCCCTAACATCTAGCACGGTTGCATTGCTGTAAAATTCCACTGCGGACGTCGGATTGAACATACTTTGGGTTTCACTGGTTCGCTGCACGGACAGCGCAGCGGTAATCAGGCTGGTATTTTATAGGCTACACTTACTGGGCCTCAGACAATTAAAACTATCTGGACTCCCGAAGAGGACGTTGTTCCAACAGACTCTCGGGTAGAGTTAGACGAGAACAGATAACACGATTCTTGGTGAATAGGGCTTTAAACGTTTTTACTTTAATAGATCAGGTCAAATCTATGTGAGATTAGCCTACATCACATTTATTTGTCACCACTAAAGTTTTGATATTGAAAAGGACGTCTGATTGCTCTGATCTGGCTGTTTTTAAATCTGAATTCTGCAACAAAGAAAGTAACTAGTGTAGGCTAGCTACAGATGTACTGTCGTGTTTTTATTTGAAGAAATAATAGCTTCCACGATGGATCGGGTAAGTTTGGTTTACTTTTATTAACAATTTGCTTATTGTGGTGTATAACATGTCTAGGCCTAGTTGTCATCTTCTGACCTTCCATATCCATTCGTTTAATTTGAACAGCGGGACAAAAAAAACAATTGTGGAAATAAAAACGAGGGATATTTTGTCTTAGCCTAAAGCACACATATTGATACAAGGCAATGGGCAGGTTAAGTCAGAACCATGGAGAAATGAGCCTACATCTTGCAGTAAGGGTGTGTGGGTAAAGTCGCCAGGAAGCCAAGGCAGAAAAATAGCCATATTACAACCTATGTGTTGTGATAATTGTGTTTGCTCTATAACCTGTTAGTTCATATGCCTTGACACAGCCGAGACAAGAATACAGTGGCTGAATAAATTCAACCACATGTTCAATCATAAAACCGGTGAAACCCACAAAACATTTTGTATTTAACAAACAGTTACATGACCTACAGCATGTTCAAGCCAGTTAATGTTTCCGACATTTTCGAACTACTAAATAACTATTGATTTAGTTACCGAAAGTCACAAAGAAAACGGGCTGCCTCCACTATTCCAGCACTACCTCAGGTGCACATTTCTGTCCATTTAAGAACCAATGATGTCAAATCAAAGTTTATTTTACACGTGCGCCGAATACCACAGGTGTAGACCATACAATGAAATGCTTACTTACAGGCTCTAACCAATAATGCAAAAAATATATTAGGTGAACAATAGGTAAATAAAGAAATAAAAAGACAGTTGAAAATAACAGTAGCAAGGCTATATACAGACACCGGTTAGTCAGGCTGATTGAGGTAGTATGTACATGTAGAAGCGTAAAGGAGGGTTTGGTGGTGGAGGGACACAACGCAGATAGTCAACGTCTGGGTAGCCAATGTGCGGGAGCACTGGTTGGTCAGGCCAATTGAGGTAGTATGTACATGAATGTATAGTTCCTGACTATGCATATAAGATAAACAGAGTAGCAGCAGCGTAAAAATAGGGGTTGGGGGCACACAATGCAAATAGTCCGGGTAACCATTTGATGACCTGTTCAGGAGTCTTGTGGCTTTTGGGTAAAAACTGTTGAAGCTTTTTGTCCTAGACTTGGCACTCCGGTACTGCTTGCCGTGCGGTAGCAGAGAGAACACTGACTGGGGTTTTTGACCATTTTTAGGGACTTTTTCTGACACTGCCTGGTGTAGAGGTCCTGAATGGCAGGCAGCTTTGTCCCAGTGATGTACTGGGCTGCCGCACTACCCTTGCGGTCAGAGGCCGAGCAATTGCCGTGCCAGGCAGTGATGCAATGCTCTCGATGTTGCAGCTGTAGAACCTTTTGAGGATCTCAGGACCGATGCCAAATCTTTTAGTTTGCTGAGGGGGAATAGGCTTTGTCGTGCCCTCTTCACGACTGTCTTGGTGTGTTTGGACCATTCTAGTTTGTTGTTGATGTGGACACCAAGGAACTTGAAGCTCTCGACCTGTTCCACTACAGCCCCGTAATTATTCTAATCAAAAGGAGAGACTTTTATATTTCTACAAAACCATCCCACTTTGTTAATTACTGCAGTAATGGAGGGTTAACGGTTACCAGATGGTGTAGAGCAAAAAGCCCAAATAAGCAGGGTTGGGTTACTACTTTTTATAGTCCTCCTGAGCCCTCATAACTAACAGATTTGTGAAATTATACAAGGGTACAGACAGTAACAGACAGCGAAATTTACATGGCGCCAAATGTCTGTCTCGGTCATTTACTGCTTGTTGTATTATAATTTATGTATAAACATGGGACACTGGGTCCTTCCCACAACAGATGAAGTCCAGTGTCCATTTGTGATGTGGGAAAGAGAAACTGGGGGGAGAGTTTTCCTGGCCCTGGCAGACAGACCAGCATTTGACACAGACACTAATCATGCAATGGAATGTAGTCTTTAGGTCTTATCACCAAGGCATCATAAATCAACTGCCAGCATTAAGCCTCAGAGGCTCCTCTCAGGTCAACAGACAGTGTGAAAGTACTAATTAAAAAATATTCTATAGGTCATTTGAATAACAATGTTGACATTTCTACCACAAACGCTAGCTAGCTCCTCCATAGTCCACGCTATGGTAAGATCTTGCCATTTTTCACTGTCAGGCAGGACATAACTCAAACTGTAGCTGAGAAAACAAATAAAGTCAGATTGTTTTGGTCACATACACATACTTATCAGATCTTATTGAGGGTGTAGTGAAATGCTTGTGTGTCTAATTCCAACAGTGCAGTAATATCTAACAATTCACAAAAATAATGTTACACATCTAAAAGAATGGAATTCAGAAATATATAAATATTAGTCCAGAGTATAAATACAGTACATGCATAAGTATGTGGACACCCCTTCAAATGATTGGATTTGGGTATTTCAGCCACACCCGTTGCTGACAGGTGTATAAAATTGAGCATACAGCCATGCAACCTCCATAGACACACATTGGCAGTAGAATGGCCTTACTGAAGACCTCAGTGACTTTCACCGTGGCATCACCATAGGATGCCACCGGTCCAACATGTCAGTATGCCAAATTTCTGCCCTGCTAGAGCTTCCCCAGTTAACTGTAAGTGCTGTTATTGTGACGTAGAAACATCGAGGATTAACACTGGCTCAATGGAGAACTGGTACGCCACACAATATCTGAATCTGACCGCCGAGGACTAAAGCGCGTAGCCTGTAAAAATCATCTCTTTTGCAACCCTCCCTACCGAGTTCCAAATTGCCTCTGGACGCAACGTCAGCACAATAACTGTTCATCGGGAGTTTCATGAAATGGCTTTCCATAGCTGAGCAGCTGCACACAAGCCTAAGGTCACTATGCGCAATGCCAAGCGTCTGCTGGAGTGGTGTAAGGCTCACCGCCGAATGACAAATCTGGGTTTGGCAGGGGGGAGAATGCTGCCTGCTGTAATACATCTTGCCAACTGTGAAGTTTGGTGGAGGAGGAATAATTGGCAGGAACCAAGGATTATTTGACATTTAGAAAAGATCAACATTTTCAAGGCTGCTCTTCACATGATAACATTTTCCATCACAGGATGTAGAGACAGTATGTGGATATACTAAATCTTCTACCTGAAGGATAGAATAGTGTGTGTGTGTGTGTGTGTGTGTGTGTGTGTGTGTGTGTGCACAGTGCTGTGAAAACGTATTTGCCCCCTTCCTGATTTCTTATTTTTTTGCACATTTGTCACACTTAAATGTTTCAGATCATCAAACAACTTTAAATATTACACAAATAACCCAAGTAAACACAAAATGCATTTTATGTGATGATTTTATTTATTAAGGGAAAAAAGCTATGCGAACCTTCATGGCTTATGTGAAAAAGCAATTGCCCCCTAAACCTAATAATTGGTTATGCCACCCTCTGCAGCAACAACTGAAATCAAGCCTTTGCGATAACTGGCAATGAGTCTTTCACATCGCTGTGGAGGAATTTTGGCCTACTCTTCTTTGCAGAATTGTTTTAATTCAGCCACATTGGAGGGTTTTTAGCATGAACCGCCTTTAAGGTCACGCCACAGCATCTCAATCGGATTCAAGTCCGGACTTTGAGTGGGCCACTCCAAAACCTTCATTTTTGTTTTTTTTAAGCCATTCAGAAATGGACTTCCTCTGATTTAGTTAAACTCCAAAGGGATTTGGAGTTTCCTTCATTAAACAGTCCAAAATCACATTACACAATTTCACAAACAGTATCATCCTCACTCATTCATCTTATACAACAATTAGATGTAAGTCTCATATCTGAGGCTATTGTATAAACAGCGTTATGGTAATGTGGCCGTATTGTTTCACAAAATTGTACCAAATGGACCAGTTCGTAGCTGGATTCTTCACCGATCTTTTATACATTCTCCAGAACATAAATGTTGTTCGGACCTCAAGTTCTGTGAGGTGGAAGAAATTCCTTTGTTCTCTCTATGAAAATTCACGCTCTCTCTCTATACTGTGGCCATGAGAAGATAATCTCCTCCAGGAATTTACGACCTCTCTGACCACAGCAGCCTAGTTGTAGGAGACAGAGAGAGGGGGATGGTGCTGGCAGGGGGATGGTGCTGGCAGGGGATGGTGCTGGTAGGGGGATGGTGCAGAGCTGTGTCCAAAGAGGGCAAAGTCATGACACTGCCATGGATGCTATTTTTGCCCAGTGTCTTTCTTAAGGTCAGTGTTCATGACTCAACCATAACTGAGGCAAGTGAGGCCTGCAGTTCTTTTAGATGTTGTTGTGGGTCCTTTTGTGACCTCTTGGATGAGTCGTCGCTGCGCTCTTGGGGTAATTTTGGTAGGCCAGCCACTCCTGGGAAGGTACACCACTGTTCCAAATTCTCCATGTGTGAATAATGTCTCTCACCGTGGTTCGCTGGAGTCCCACAGCTTTAGAAATGGCTTTGTAACCATTTCCAGACTGATAGATGTCAATGACTTTGTTTCTCATCTGTTCCTGAATTTCTTTAGATCGAGGCATAATCTCTTGCTTTTTGAGATCTTTTGGCCTACTTCACTTTGTCAGACAGGTTCTATTTAAGTAATTTATTGTTTCAACAAGTCTGGCAGTAATCAGGCCTGGGTGTGGCTCATGAAATTTAACTCAGCTTTCCAAAGAATGTGATTAACCACAGATAATTCATGATTTAACTAATGGGGGCAATTACTTTGTCACATAGGGCCATGAGAGTTCGGATAGCTTTTTCCCTTAGTAAATAAAATGATCACTTAACCCAAGTAAACACAAAATGCAGTTCATCTTTGTATAATATTAAAATGTGTTTGATCGGAAACATTTAAGTGTGACAAAAAAATAAGAAATCAGGAAGGGGGCAAATACTTTTTCACAGCACAGTATATATACAGGACTAGTTGAATAGGATGGCCTTGACTAGAATACAGTATATACAGGACTAGTTGAATAGGATGGCCTTGACTAGAATACAGTATATACAGGACTAGTTGAATAGGATGGCCTTGACTAGAATACAGTATATACAGGACTAGTTGAATAGGATGGACTTCACTAGAATACAGTTTATACAGGACTAGTTGAATAGGATGGCCTTGACTAGAATACAGTATATACAGGACTAGTTGAATAGGATGGACTTCACTAGAATACAGTATATACAGGACTAGTTGAATAGGATGGACTTGACTAGAATACAGTTTATACAGGACTAGTTGAATAGGATGGCCTTGACTAGAATACAGTATATACAGGACTAGTTGAATAGGATGGCCTTGACTAGAATACAGGACTAGTTGAATAGGATGGACTAGAATACAGTATATACAGGACTAGTTGAATATTATGGACTTCACCAGAATACAGTTTATACATATGAAGTGGTTAAAACAGTATGTAAACATTATTAAAGTGACCAGTGTTCCATGTCTATGTACAAAGGGCAGCCGTCTCTAAGGTGCATGGTAGCGCAACCGGGTGGTAGTCAGCTAGTGACAAGTTCAGGGCAGGGTACTAGGTGGAGGCCGGCTAGTGATGGCTATATAACAGTTTGATGGCCTTGAGAGAGAAGCTGTACTGACCTCGCCTTCTGGATGATAGTGGTGTGAACAGGCCGTGGCTCGGGTGGTTGATGAACGTGATGATCTTTTTGGCCAACCTGAGACATTGGGTGCTGTCAGTGTCTTGGAGGGCAGGCATTGTGCCCCGGTGATGCATTGGGCAGACCGCACCACCCTCTGGAGAGCCCTGAAGTTGTGAATGGTGCAGTTACCATACCAGGCGGTGATTCAGCCAGACAGGATGCTCTCAATGGTGCATCTGTAAAAGTTTGTGGGTCTTAGGGGCCAAGCTGAATTTCTTCAACCTCCTGAGGTTGAAGAGGTGCTGTTCAGTCTTCTTCACCACACTGTCTGTGTGGATGGAAATCTTGCTTGTTTGTAGGTGACCAAATACTTATTTTCCACCATAATTTGCAAATAAATTCATAAAAAATCCTACAATGTGATTTTCTGGATTTTTTCCCCCTCATTTTGTCTGTCATAGTTGAAGTGTACCTATGATGAAAATTACAGGCCTCTCTCATATTTTTAAGTGGGAGAACTTGCACAATTGGTGGCTGACTAAATACTTTTTCACCCCACTGTATATATACCACTTCCATATGAAAAATCTGCCAAAGTGATTGAAAATGTTGTGGAAAGTAGTGATCAGTGATGCACTTCAGGAGAAATGCAATATTACAAGTATGCACCAATCAATCAGAGATTCAGACTAAAGTAATCAAATGTTTGGTCTAATGATATTCTATGTACAATACTTCCTGTGGTCACCAGGACAGAGCTAGTCCGTCCCCTTCCAACCTGCCGGAGTCCCCTGGTCACAACTCTCCTGGTAGCACCTTACTGCTGGATCTGAAGAAGGTGTCTGTGAGGCTGGTCGACTGCAGGAAAACACCAGGGCAGAGTGGAACTGTGAGAGAAGGACACGAGGAGGGAGATTGAGATCTGATTTCATCAAGTAAGAACAGCGGGGTGTGTGGATCAGACCACAATCTGATTCTGCAACTTCTGTTAATTGATTGATAAACAGTAAACACACAGTGGCCAGTAAATTATCGATCCAGTTTTGTGAATGGAGGGGGTGTACCTAATAAACTGACCAATGAGTGTATATTGATGATAAAGACAGCCGGTTGTCTAGTAGTTAAAAGCATTGGGCCACTAATCGAAAAGTTGCTTGTTAAAATCTCTGAGCCAACTAGGTAAAAAATCTGTCTGTGTGCCCTTGAGAAAGGTACAAAACCCTATATGCTCCTGTAAGTCGCTCTAGAGAAAAGCATCTGCTAAATAACAAAAAGAAAGTGTTTATGGACCCATATTTCCAAAACCTATTATTCAGTGTCTTTGTTTCACAGGTGACACCCCTAACTGTCGTTCTCTCAGTGGGAGGAGCTTATCATCTGGGGAGCCTCAACAACATGTTACTGACGTGACAGAGAAGAGTCTCTCAGATCAGAACACCTCAAGAAACACCAGCAGAGATGTAGAGGGAAGAAAACTCACCACTACTGCTTTGACTGTGGAAAGAGTTTCACTCGCAGGGAGTGGCTTCATTATGCACCAGCGGATTCACACCCGAGAGAAACCGTACTGCTGCTCTCAGTGTGGGAAGAGTTTCACCTGTGCAGGAGGTCTTAAAGTACACCAAAGAATCCATACTGGAGAGAAGCCTTACAGCTGCCCAGAATGTGGGAAGTGTTTTACTGCTTCTAACGCCTTCAAATATCATTTGCGAATTCATACAGGGGAGCGGCCTTACCCCTGCCTTGATTGTGGAAAGAGCTTCAACCAGTCATGCAACCTGACGACACACAAGCTAACACACACTGGAGTGAAGCCTTATAGCTGTGATCAGTGTGGGAAGAGCTTCAATCAGGCAGTCCACCTGACGACACACAAGCTAACACACACTGGAGTGAAGCCTTACAGCTGTGATCAGTGTGGAAAGCGCTTGCTGTAGCTTCCACCCTGAATAGACACCAGGTAACACACACAGGAGTTAAGCCTTATAGCTGTGATCACTGTGGGAAGAGCTTCTCTGTAGTTTCCTCCTGATTAGACACCAGGCAACACACACTGGAGAGAGAACTTTTGTCTGTCTATGTGGGAAGAGCTTTGCTCTAGCTTCCACCCTGACTGTACACCAGCGAACACACACTGGAGAGAAGCCTTATAGCTGTGATCAGTGTGGAAAGAGCTTTGCTGTATCAGAAAAACTAACTATACACCAGCGAACACACACAGGAGAAAAGCCTTATAGCTGTGATCAGTGTGGGAAGAGCTTCAGTCAATCAGTACACCTGAATACACACCAGCGAACACACACAGGAGAGAATCCTTATAGCTGTGATCAGTGTGGGAAAAGCTTCAGTCAATCAGTACACCTGAATTCACACCAGCGAACACACACAGGAGAGAAACCTTACAGCTGTGAGCATTGTGGAAAGAGTTTCAGTCAATCAGGGAGCCTAAATTCACACCAGCGAACACACACTGGAGAGAAACCCTATGTCTGTTTTTGTGGGAAGAGCTTTGCTCATTTAGGGCCAATGAAAAAACACACCAGAAAGCAAAAATGTGCCGTATTTCATCTTCCGCTCCGACACGGTTCCAGATCCCTAAATAAAGGATCAATAGAAAACATATATTGAACAGTCATATCCATCTCTTTCTTGCTCTGCTTTCATAACACTGTGAACAAGGCAGGTCCTACAGGCCCTAGTTTTGTCGCACCTTGACTACTGTTCAGTCGTGTGGTGAGATGCCACTAAAAGGACTTAGGAAAATTGCATTTGGCTCAGAACAGGGCAGCACGGCTGACCCTTAGATGTACACAGAGAGATAATATTAATAATATGCATATCAATCTCTCCTTGCTCAAAGTGGAGGAGAGATTGACTTCCTCACTGCTTGTATTTATGAGAGGTATTAACATGTTAAATGCACCGAGCTGTCTGTTTGAACTACTGGCACACAGCTCGGACACCCATGCATACCTTACAAGACATGCCACAGGAGGTCTCTTCACAGTCCGCAAGTCCAGAACAGACTATGGGAGGCGCACAGTACTACATAGAGCCATGACTACATAGAACTCTATTCCACATCAAATAACTGATGCAGTAAAATTAGATTTAAAGAGCAGATTAAAACAACACAGACACGCGATAACACAGACACGCGATAACACAGACACGCGATAACACAGACACGCGATAACACAGACACGCGATAACACAGACACGCGATAACACAGACACGCGATAACATACAGACACGATAACATACAGACACGATAACATACACACACGATAACATACACACACGATAACATACACATGGATTTAGTACTGTAGATATGTGGCAGTGGTGGAGTAGGGCCCTGATGGCACACAGTGTGTTGTGAAATCTGTTAATATTTTGTAATTATTTTTTAAATTGTATAAACTGCCTTAATCTCAATTGTCTCGAGGCTTAAAAATCCCTTTTTAACCTGTCTCCTCCCCTTCATCTACATTGATTTGAAGTGGCTTTAACAAGTGGCATCAATAAGTGATCACATCTTTCACTTGGATTCACCTGTTCAGTCTATGTAATGGAAAGAGCAGGTGATCATGATGTTTTGTCCACTCAGTGTATGTCCATTAATATGTTATTAATATATCAAGTCATAAAAATTTTAATTCATCACTACATGCAAATTAGAACTGGCCAGCTACATTTTTTTGGTTGTAAGCAAATCACAATATCCAGAATTCATAGCGATTTCAGGACTTGGAGAACCGCCCTGTGAAGGTTTATCCAGTTGATGTGAGAAAAATGTCTGTTTGTAGCCATCACTTTCAACTAGAGGATTTTGAAACAGAACTGAATTCTCAACTCTTGGGGTTGCCATGTCGTTGAACGTTGAAAAGTGATTCTATTCTATCAAAAAAAAATCCTCTCTTTCATCTCAAAGATGAAGGCATCCAGTCAGCTAACATCAGCACAGCAGAAAAAAAGAAAAATCTGAGGTAGCTAACGAACTACATTTGTATATCTAAACCAAAATCTAGCTAGCTTTCCTGATACACTGGCTAGACATTCCAAAGCATATCAATGTAATGTGGGGGGTCAGGGGGAAGAGAAGCACCATCCTCAGTGGTTTTTCAGAAAAAAATGTTTCAAACATTTTAAGTTATCCTTTTTAGATAAAAACTATACTAAATATAATCATGTTACCAAGTAATTTATTAAAACATACTATTTTGCAATGAAGGTCTACAGTAGCCTCATCAGCACTCTGTAGGGTAGCACCATGGTGTAGCTGGAAGACAGCTAGCTTCCGTCCTCCTCTGGGTACAATGACTTCAATACAAAACCTAGGAGGCTCATGATTCTCACCACCTTCCATAGACTTACACAGTAATTATTACAACTTCTGGAGGACGTCCTCCAACCTATCAGACCTCTTGCAGCATGAACTGACATGGGGTCGTGTGTTTTAATGAGTGTAGGGGCAGCTGCTGAAAAGTACCTGGGTGTACAAGATTTTACTGCTGAAGAGTTAATAGATGTTTTGAGATGTCAAAATATATATACATTTAAAAAATATATTCTGAAATAATGGTAGGGTTGGTTGGTGGTGCAATTAAATGTGTGTGTCACATGTTACGTGATTGAAAACACCCACTACTGTAGAGTAGTTCACTTTTTGGCCTATCCCTCTGTACGGGTATATCTCTACTACTCTCACCACTCCTCCCCCTTAACCCATCTTCCTCTACTTTCTTCACTGCCTCAGCATATGACAACTTCTGCTCTACTCTAACCCTGGAAACCTCAACCTGCCTCTCTCTCACACAGGACATGTCTGATCCCCAGCTCCATGGGCACCCCTACAATTAACACATTCCACTACTTTCCCCAATGCTACACATTCCTTTGTCTCATGCCCTTCTGCAAACCTTGGACCCTTCTCAAACCTTGGACCCTCCCTACTACACACTGCTGCCACATAGGAACACCTTGGACCCTCCCTACTACACACTGCTGCCACATAGGAACACCTTTCTGCCCAACAGAAATACAAACAATTATCACTAGACAACTTCTAGTTACTCCCTCCGATTCCACATGACCCAACTCTTTTTTTCACCCACCGTGAAACCACAAATGGATCAGCCAAAAGGCAAGAGTCCACTTTTTCCATAAACTTCACTCCTACTGTCAGACTCTTCCTCATCCTCGGTGTATACCTCGGTCTCCGATAACTTTACCACACCTTTCACTTCCGATACTTCACCCTCATTCACTTCCATTTCTTCTCCTGTCTTCAGCTCACTCTGCTTACACGTTCTACCATTTGTTCTTTGACAAACCATCTCCCTTTTTTCCCCACCATTTTTATCCAAATCGAGCTCACCCTCTTCCCTCTCTCTTAGACCTCTTTCTCCCTCTCTTTTTCCCTCCATTCCTCCTCCATTTTCCAAGTACACATCTCCTTATGATAATACTGCCGCTCCATCCCTGACACCCATCTTGTACTTTCTCTAGGGACTCCATTTTCCCCCTGAAATTAGATGTTTTTTTAGTGGATGTCTTTCTGGCTTCAAAACAAACACCACAGTCATTCGTTTTATGCTTATTTCCAATCCTGTGTATCAAATGCTGGACCCACTCACCTGTTTAGCCTTGCTTGCTACCATCTGTATATCTATAATCCCATTTATTAACGTTAATCTGTTTTTGTAGTTAAAATAATTTATTGTCTCCAGTGTGTTCTCTTCCTCTCTCTCCACTTTCCTCTCTTCCTCTCTCTCCACTTTCCTCTCTCTCCACTTTCCTCTCTTCCCCTCTCTCCACTTTCCTCTCTTCCCCTCTCTCCACTTTCCTCTCTTCCCCTCTCTCCACTTTCCTCTCTTCCCCTCTCTCCACTTTCCTCTCTTCCCCTCTCTCCACTTTCCTCTCTTCCCCTCTCTCCACTTTCCTCTCTTCCCCTCTCTCCCCTCTCTCCACTTTCCTCTCTTCCCCTCTCTCCACTTTCCTCTCTTCCCCTCTCTCCACTTTCCTCTCTTCCCCTCTCTCCACTTTCCTCTCTTCTTCCCCTCTCTCCACTTTCCTCTCTTTCCTCTCTTCCCCTCTCCACTTTCTCTTCCCCTCTCTCCACTTTCCTCTCTTCCCCTCTCTCCACTTTCCTCTCTTCCCCTCTCTCCACTTTCCTCTCTTCCTCTCTCTCCACTTTCCTCTCTTCCTCTCTCTCCACTTTCCTCTCTTTCCTCCTCTCCACTTTCCTCTCTTCCCCTCTCTCCACTTTCCTCTCTCTCCCCCTCTCTCTCCACTTTCCTCTCTTCCCCTCTCTCCACTTTCCTCTTTCCTCTCTCCCACTTTCCTCTCTTCCTCTCTCTCCACTTTCCTCTCTTCCCTCTCTCCACTTTCCTCTTCCCACTCCTCTCCACTTTCCTCTCTCCCTTTCCTCTCTCTCCACTTTCCTCTCTTCCCTCTCTCCACTTTCCTCTCTTTCCTCTCTCCACTTTCCTCTCTTCCCTTTCCTCTCTCTCCACTTTCCTCTCTTCCACTTTCCTTCTTCCTCTCTCTCCACTTTCCTCTCTCTCCCTCTCTCCACTTTCCTCTCTCTCCACTTTCCCTCTCTTCCCCTCTCCACTCCACTTTCCTCTCTCTCCACTTTCCTCTCTCCCACTTTCCTCTCTTCCTCTCTCTCCACTTTCCTCTCTTCCCCTCTCTCCACTTTCCTCTCTTCCCACTTTCTCTCTCTCACTTTCCTTCCTCTCTCCACTTTCCTCTCTTCCTCTCTCCACTTTCCTCTCTTCCCCTCTCTCCACTTTCCTCTCTTTCCCCTCTCTCCACTTTCCTCTCTCTCCACTTTCCTCTCTTCCCCCACTTTCCTCTCTTCCTCTCTCTCCACTTTCCTCTCTTCCCCTCTCTCTCTCCACTTTCCTCTCTCTCCACTTTCCTCTCTTCCTCTCTCTCCTCCACTTTCCTCTCTCTCCACTTTCCTCTCTTCCCCTCTCTCCACTTTCCTCTCTTCCTCTCTCTCCACTTTCCTCTCTCTCCACTTTCCTCTCTCCACTTTCCTCCACTTTCCTCTCTCTCTCTTTCCTCTCTTCCCCTCTCTCCACTTTCCTCTCTTCCCCTCTCTCCACTTTCCTCTCTTCCTCTCTCTCCACTTTCCCCTCTCCTCTCCACTTTCCTCTCTTCCTCTCTCTCCACTTTCCTCTCTCCACTTTCCTCTCTCCACTTTCCTCTCTTCCACTTTCCTCTCTTCCTCTCTCCACTTTCCTCTCTTCCTCTCCACTTTCCTCTCTTCCTCTCTCCACTCCTCTTTCCTCTCTCCACTTTCCTCTCTTCCTCTCTCTCCACTTTCCTCTCTTCTCCACTTTCCTCTCTCCACTTTCCTCTCTCTCCACTTTCCTCTCTCTCCACTTTCCTCTCTTCTCCACTTTCCTCTCTTCCCCTCTCTCCACTTTCCTCTCTTCCCCTCTCCACTCCTCTCTCCACTTTCCTCTCTTCCCTTTCCTCTCTCTCACTTTCCTCTCTTCCCTTTCCCCTCTCCACTTTCCTCTCTTCCCCTCTCTCCACTTTCCTCTCTTCCCCTCTCTTTCCTCTCTTCCCTCTCTTTCCTCTTTCCTCTCTTCCTCTCTCTCCACTTTCCTCTCTTCCTCTCTCTCCACTTTCCTCTCTTCCTCTCTCTTTCTCTTCCCCTCTCTCCACTTTCCTCTCTTCCTCTCTCTCCACTAAAAATCGAATACATTTTTATTGGTCACATACACATGGTTGGCAGATGTTAATGCGAGTGTAGAGAAATGCTTGTGCTTCTAGTTCCGACAGTGCAGTAACATCTAACAAGTAATCTAACAATTCCCCAACAACTACCTAATAGACACAATTCTAAAGGGGTGAATGAGAATATGTACATATAAATATATAGATGAGCAATGGCCGAGTGGCATAGGTAAGGTGCAATAGATGGTATAAAATACAGTATACACATGTGATAGGAGTAATGTAAGATATGTAAACATTTATTAAAGTGGCATTATTTAAAGTGGCATTGTTTAAAGTGACTAGTGATTGGGTCTCAATGTAGGCAGCAGCCTCTCGGAGTTAGTGATTGCTGTTTAGCAGTCTGATGGCCTTGAGATTGAAAACACTGTAAACTGATGATTTTAGATGAGGATGCTGTTACAGTAACAAGTCACATTGACAAGTGAATCTTGAGCAATGTTACATGGGGCAGAAATTGCACCAGGCTACACCCATACCTTTTTACTGTAGGCTTCTGCTACATGCCACAATACCCCCATATCTCATGGTTTCTTCTATGTATGTACTGTATATGGATACTGAAACTATGAGACTGACATTTTTCTCAACATGCTCCAAGTGGGATAACTAGAAGCAGTAGTTCTGGTGTTTAGGTTTTTCATCACTGGTTATTTGAACAACATGATTTAGCAGGTGTTACCATCTTTCACACGTTGGAAGAGGACATTCAGCCCGTATCATGACAGAGCGGGTCGAGCTCCTCGTTACGGATCTTCTCCTTGTTCTACCATCTGTTAAACCATCTGTTTACCTAATAAACTGGCCACTGAGTGTATATTGATAAGGGTAGCAGGTAGTCTAGTGGTTAAGAGCGTTGGGCCACTAATCGAAAGGTTGCTGGTTCGAATCTTTGAGCCGACTAGGTGAAAAATCTGTCTGTGCCCTTGAGCAAGGTACTTAATAACCCTAATTGCTCCTGTAAGTTGCTCTGAATAAGAGCTTCTGCTAAATAACAAAACAGTTAAACGTGTTATCGTATTTGTTTATGGACCCACATTTGCAAAACCGGTCTATTCAATGTCTTTGTTTCACAGGGGACTCTCCTAACCGTCGCGCTCTCAGTGGGAGGGGCTTATCACGTTGCTGACGTGACAGAGAAGACTCTCTCCAGATCAGAACATCTCAATAAACACCAGCAGAGACGTACAGGGAAGAAACCTCACTGCTGCTCTGACTGTCGGAAGAGTTTCACAAGCCAGAGTGGCTTCATTATTCACCAGCGGATTCACACCCGAGAGAAATCGTATTGATGCTTTCAGTCTGGGAAGAGTTTCACCTGTCCAGGAAGTCTTAAAGTACAACAAAGAATCCGTACAGGAGAGAACCCTTACAGATGCTCAGAGTGTGGGAAGAGTTTCCCTACTTCTCAAACCTTAAAATTGCATCTGAGAATTCATACAGGGGAGAGGCCTTACCCCTGCCTTGATTGTGGGAAAGCCTTGCTTATACACTGGAGTGAAGCCTTATAGCTGTGATCAGTGTGGGAAGAGCTTCAATCAGTCAGGCCACCTGACAAAACACAAGCTAACACACACACAGGAGAAGCCTTATAGCTGTGATAAGTGTGGGAAGAGTTATGCTGTAGCTTCCATCCTGAATAGACACCACACTGGAGAGACACCTTGGATATATGTGGGAAGAGCTTTGCTAATTTTAGGACCAATGAGACAACACCAAAAAGCACAAACATGGCTTATTTCATCTCCCATCTATCCAACACCAGTTCCAGATTCCTAAATAAAGGATCAGTATAAAGCATCTAGTTAAGTCATATCCATCTCCCATTCTTAAACAGTTGCCTCAGTCTGATCACCATGGTAACCTCTGTGGAGCATAATATGCAGCTCTGATCTAGGATCAGGTCTCCCCTGTGTCTATGTAATATCACACATTGATCTAAATGGATAAATGTTATCATAGGAAATGTCATAGTGAACCTGTGGGGGGTTGATAATTGTATCTTCTTTCATATACTCATGATACTATTATTATTAAATGTCATTATGTAGAATAATTGATCAAAACATTCAATCCATTATCTTCTGAACAAGATGTTATCACTTTATATTTTTATAATAATATCTAAATAGATTAAAATGCTCCTTTTAAAATTATCAATAATACATTGGATAATAATATCCATGAGGTCCAGGTAATAACTATGCATACTGTCTCTTGTAACAATGGTTAATGTAATAACTTTTAGATTTATGTAATAAAACTGGTAAATGTAATGTCATGTTGGTTAATATGATAAAATGTTGAATTGTAGTAATAAATTACTCCGTTTAATGTAATAAGTTACATTATCAGGTGAGTTACAACTTTAATGAATAATGTAATAACACCTAAACCAATGTTTTATGTGTTACCTCACTGATGTTAATGCACATACCACCCTCCACCAATTACAAACCTATGCACCTGTACTCACACACAAACACACACTCTTGTATTTGTCCCATACACATGTTTAGCAGATGTTATTGCGGGTGTAGAAATGCGTGTGTTCCTAGCTCCAACAGTGCAGTTATATCTAACAAAATACAACAATACTCACAAATACAAAAGTAAAATAATGGAATTCTTGAAATGTACACACATGTACATTCATACACACACATTGATCAACAAATAATCTGAATGAATCTGTAGGCCTTATAGTCAATGAGCCAGAGTGCTCGGTGGGGCTCACCTCGGGTTGAAAATGTCTCATAGGGTTTTTTTGAAGGGCCATGTCCCTGGAGTTGAACATGCATTCTATCACAGCAGCAATGGTACCTTTCTGTGTGTTTATCACTATTTCTATTCATCCCTCCATCCCTTTCAGTTTTCCCATAGGGTAAAACCCCTATGACAACGTCAGCATACAGTACATCAGGTTATTACTCATGTTTACCCTTTAATCATATATCATTGGAAATATTAGATTCATAGCTGTCCATCAGACACATCTTCAGAATGTTCAGATTGACAGAAAGTTGATATTTGACCTCTAGTATACATATCAAAATGAGCTGTCATAGCTTTTAAAACAAAATTATACATTTAAACTTTGTTTGACAATTGATTCTGAAACGTCATAAATTACCTTTCAAAAGTGTCCAGGCCTCAGGCGGGGATAACCCCTGACCGGACCCCCACCCCACGCCTCAGAGGACTCTGTTGTCAACGTCAGAAGACTGTAAGAGTGAAAAATATGTTCAGATAGAAACATAAAATAGACAAAAATACTTTGATAATGTAATGTGTTGTCGGTTGGATGAAACAGGACCAAAATACATTAGGAAAAGGTGAAGATCATTGAAGCAAATTAAAAAGAGTAAGGGACCAAGTATGGACCGTTGCCAGAAGAATGTGAAGAGTGAAGAACATTTAGACTCTGACTCCAATATGATGTGAATGCTACAAGCCCATAATTGTATCAATGAATCTAGCCAAGGTAGCGAGCCATGAGTCACCACTCAGAATACTATAAGAGGCAAGTGTCTAGGTTTACCGTTATGCATTCATTAAAAGACTAAGGGACAACAGCTAATATCTTGCAATCAATGACCTTTTTAAAATGGACAATTCTGTGACCTGTCATGGGCAAGATTTGAAATGACAATACCTAGCAAAGGTTAGCAAAGGTGTCAGCTGGAGATGATGTGCAGGAGCTTTTAAGGGTTTGCAGTTTTGCATGATGTCTACTTTTATCCTAATTAGCGTTTGCGAAATTTGAGTGTAAATAGAGACGATTATATTGATAAAAGTCACCTTGTCCGAGAGAGATTGAAATGATTCTCAAAATGTCTCTCCAGGGTAAATCTATGGAAAATCCCCTATGGGTAAATGGTGGAAAGTGGTTGGAACCATTTCCTAGTTTGACCATTTGGTTTTAAGGGTATTATGACTCATCCACTGTGGGGCTCTATAGAGAGAAATAGTAATGGCATCTTTCTATAGGCACTAATTTTGCCATGGTTCGCTGGACAAAGACTATGGGGAAAATGAATGGCGGTTTTGCATGGTTTTGGATAAATGCTGAAAATAAGGACTGTTGTAAACACAGGTTTAGGAGATCTTGTTCGTTTTGTTCATCAATCATTATTAGCTAATGTCAATTATGCAATAAAAAAGCATTTACATCACATAAAGGCTTCATTATTAATAAAGGTAATATTAACTGACTGCTATTATCTCATAGAACAAACGTATAAGATCTCCTTAGCCTGTGCTGACCCTATTTTTCCCATTAGGATGGCTGAACGAGCCAAATGTAACTCATTTCATTGTTATAATTCTACAAGCTGGCGAGATCTGAAGCTCTGTTTAGCTCAACATTGACATGATTGGTTGACGGTAAGTGGGGGCGGTACTTCCTGTATAAACACAAACGTCGTCTCTTGACTACTTCCTTCCAGCAGTGATGAGTATTCTACAATGTTTGTATAATTCATCGTTGTCAAAGCCATGCTTAATTAATCCGTTAAAAGAGCAAGGAACAGTATGCAGTGCGACACAAAAAGAAAAGAAAAAAACAACACCAACAATAATTTTTGGGCGTTCATAGCCATGGTTGTCATCTGTACCGCAGGTGTAGAATGTAAAACACAGTGGATAGATGTTGTGATGGCAGCTGTAGAGAAGTACTTGGGTGTACAATATTTTACTGCAGAGTTATAATGTGTTTTGACCGATAATATCCTGTCCTCCCAGGCTGCTGGCCTGGTGTTGAATCAGAGGGTTTAGTTGGTTTTTCACAAAGTGCAATGAATTAATACTACAGAATAGTAGACTGATACACAGCCAATACACTTGCTGGAGGTATGAACCTATAACAATTGTTTATGGCGGACCGCCATAATACCAAAGAAGAAGAAGACCACTTCCTTCTCAACTGCTTCGAGGCTGCTCGGTGAAACGGAAGTATAAGTACATTGACAACTGCGGAGATTGCAGTGCTGTTAAGTGCTGATTGACAACTGCAGACTTCGGATTGAACATACTTTGGGTTTCACTGGTTCGCTGCACGAACAGCGCAGCGGTAATCAGTCTGGTATTTTATAGGCTACACTTACTGGGCCTCAGATAATTAAAACTATCTGGACTCCCGAAGAGGACGTTGTTCCAACAGACTCGTATAGAGTTAGACGAGAACAGATAACAGGATTCTTGGTGAATAGGGTGTTGAACGTTTTCCTGACTTTAATAGATCAGGTAAGATCTTATCCAGGATCTTTCTGAAGTTAGGTTAGCCTACATCAGACATTTTATTGTCACAAATTAAATCTAGTTTTGATATTTAAAAGGACGTTTGATGGCTCTGGTATAGCTGTTATTTACCTGAACGCGGTAACAAAGAAAGTAACTATAGTGGAGGCTAGCTACAGATTTACTGTCACGTTTTTTTATTTGAAGAAATGTTGAAGAAAAAATAGCTTCAACGATGGATCGGGTAAGTTTAGTTTTATTTTACAGTATGCTTACTGTGGTGTATAACATGTCTAGGCCTATTTTCGTCATCTTTGATCATCCATTTACATTTGAACAGCTGGACAAATTAAACGATGATGGTAATTAAAAACTTGGGATATTTTGTTTGCTCTAACCTGTTCGTTCATATGCCTTGACACAGCCGTGACAAGACCTTTTTGTGTAATCATAAAACCAGAGTGCAACGTCTTTCCGGTGAAGTTAACCAAATATGTTCCATGTAACTAACAGTTACATGACCTACAGAATGGTCAAGCAAGTGAATGTTTCGGATGCTTTCAGACTACTCAACAACTATTGAATTATTGTTAACGCAAAGAAAACAGGCGCTGCCTCCACTATTCAAGCGCCATTTCAACATAATTGAATCATTCAATCAAATGTATTTATAAAGCCTTTTTACATCAGCCGATGTCACAAAGTGCTGTACAGAAACCCAGCCTAAAACCTCAAACCGCAATTAATGCAGATGTAGAAGCACGGTGGCTAGAAAACACTCTCTAGAAAGGCAGAAACCTAGAGAGGAACCAGGCTCTGAGGGGTGGCCAGTCCTCTTCTGGCTGTGCCAGGTGGAGATTATAACAGTACATGGCCAAGATGTTCAAATGTTTATAGATGACCAGCAGGGACAAATAATAATAATCACAGTGGTTGTAGTGGGTGCAACAGGTCAAGCACCTCAGGAGTAAATGAGAGAGAGAGAGACCTGAGGCATGGTCTTAGAGGCATGGTCTTAGGGCAGAGAGACCTGAGGCATGGTCTTAGGGCAGAGAGACCTGAGGCATGGTCTTAGGGCAGAGAGACCTGAGGCATGGTCTTAGGGCAGAGAGGGCAGAGAGACCTGAGGCATGGTCTTAGGGCAGAGAGACCTGAGGCATGGTCTTAGGGCTTAGGGCAGAGAGACCTGAGGCATGGTCTTAGGGCAGAGAGACCTTAGGGCAGAGCAGGCATGGTCTTAGGCAGAGAGACCTGAGGCATGGTCTTAGGGCAGAGAGACCTGAGGCATGGTCTTAGGGCAGAGAGACCTGAGGCATGGTCTTAGGGCAGAGAGACCTGAGGCATGGTCTTAGGGCAGAGAGAACTTAAATTCACATGGGATAAAACGGAAGAAATACTCCAGATCTAACAAACTGACTCTAGCCCCCTGACACATATACTGTTGCAGCATAAATACTGGAGTCTGAGATAGGAGGGGTCGGGAGACACTGTGACCCCATCTGACGATACCCCCAGACAGGGCCAAACAGGCAGGATTTAACCCCACCCACTTTACCAAAGCACAGCCCCCACACCACTAGATGGCTATCTTCCGCCACCATCCTACTACTCTGAGACAAGGCCTTGTATAGCCCACGAAGATCTCCCCCACAGCGCGAACCCGAGGGGGGCGCCAACCCAGACAGGAAGATCACATCAGTGACTCAATCCACTCAAGTGACGCACCCCTCCTAGGGAAGGCATGGAAGAACACCAGTAAGCCAGTGACTCAGCTAATAGGGTTAGAGGCAGAGAATCCCAGTGGAAAGGGGAACTGGCCAGGCAGAGACAGCAAGGGCGATTCGTCGCTCCTTTCTGTTCACCTTCACACCCCTGGGCCAGACTACACTCAATCATATGACCCACTGAAGAGATGAGTCTTCAGTAAAGACTTAAAAGGTCATGACCGAGTCTGCGTCTCTCACATGGGTAGGCAGACCATTCCATAAAAATTGAGCTCTTTTTGGAGAAAGCCCTGCCTCCAGCTGTTTGCTTAGAAATTCTTGGGACACTAAGGAGGCCTGCGTCTTGTGACCTTAGGCATGTAGGTATGTACGGCAGGACGAATTCAGAAAGATGGATAGCAGCAAGCCCATGTAATAGTTTGTAGGTTAGCAGTAAAACCTTGAAATCAAGCCCTTGCCTTAGCAGGAAGCCAGTGTGGAGGCTAGCACTGGAGTAATATGATTACATCTTTTGGTTCTAGTCAAGATTCTAGCAGACGTGTTTAGCACTAACTGAAGTTTATTTAGTGCTTTATCCGGGTAGCCGGAAAGTAGAGCATTGCAGTAGTCTAATCTAGAAGTGACAAAAGCATGGATACATTTTTCTGCATAATTTTTGGACAGAAAGTTTCAGATTTTGTGCGATGTTACGTAGATGGAAAAGCTGTCCTGAAACAGTCTTGATATTTTTTCTAATCACCTATGCTTAGTCTACTACAGTGACAACTAAAATATACAACCAATCAGGAGCGCAACTTTCACTGGGGGCGGGGTGACATGACCCCCACATTCTGAAATTGCTTTTTGTCCCCCCACTCTTATACCCACTGCTATCAGCTACCTGTGGTGTAGCTGTGGAGCCAGGCTAGTAACCATCACCCTCTGCCTTCTTCCTGTGGTGTAGCTGCTGAGCCAGGCTAGTAACCATCACCCTCTGCCTTCTTCCTGTGGTGTAGCTGTGGAGCCAGGCTAGTAACCATCACCCTCTGCCTTCTTCCTGTGGTGTAGCTGTGGAGCCAGGCTAGTAACCATCACCCTCTGCCTTCTTCCTGTGGTGTAGCTGTGGAGCCAGCCTATGTACCCATCACCCTCTGCCTTCTTCCTGTGGTGTAGCTGTGGAGCCAGGCTAGTAACCATCACCCTCTGTCTTCTACCGGTGGTGTAGCTGTGGAGCCAGGCTAGTAACCATCACCCTCTGTCTTCTTCCTGTGGTGTAGCTGTGGAGCCAGGCTAGTAACCATCACCCTCTGTCTTCTACCGGTGGTGTAGCTGCCAGGCTGTAGCCAGGGTGGTGTAGCTGTGGAGCCAGGCTAATAATCACCCTCTGCCTTCTTCCTGTGGTGTAGCTGTGGAGCCAGGCTAGTAACCATCACCCTCTGTCTTCTACCGGTGGTGTAGCTGTGGAGCCAGGCTAGTAACCATCACCCTCTGCCTTCTTCCTGTGGTGTAGCTGTGGAGCCAGGCTAGTAATAATCACCCTCTGCCTTCTTCCTGTGGTGTAGCTGTGGAGCCAGGCTAGTAACCATCACCCTCTGTCTTCTACCGGTGGTGTAGCTGTGGAGCCAGGCTAGTAACCATCACCCTCTGTCTTCTACCGGTGGTGTAGCTGCTGAGCCAGGCTAGTAACCATCACCCTCTGCCTTCTTCCTGTGGTGTAGCTGCTGAGCCAGGCTAGTAACCTTGGTTCAATGTCAAACAGATGTTGCAGGAGCTTTGTGTGATCTACTCGATCAAAGGCTTTGGACATATCAGCAAGTAACACCCTCACCATTGTTGGTATGTTTGGAGTCTGTAGTTGTCAGCCAGGAGTGTGTGGCTTTCACAAGGGCGGTAGTATCACTGGAGTTTGGGAGGTAGGCATACTGATTTGTGCACTCAGATAAAACTGTTGGCTTGAGTTTTCTTTTAATGAAGTTCTGGATTTTTCCAAGGCATGACGTTAGAGAGATGGGCCTCCAGTCACTCGTTGTACATGGGTTTGACACTTTAGGTATAGGACATCCTGATCACATGGACAATGTTGATGAGATAATACACTGTGTTCTACCGAAGTGTTTTCTCATTTGCCCATGGTGGATGATAGTGTACTCCCACGAACAGAGTTGAAAATGAGCTGGGGAGTCGTTTAGGACGGAGCTGAAGCCACATACACTAAAATTCCTCTTTCTCCGGGTCAGTTCTTCTCTTTGCCTGCATACTGTGGTTCACATACATAGCCACACCCTCTCTCTCTGGACCTGTCATTTCTGAACAGCTGATAGTTGTATATGAAAAGAGATTAATCTGGGATATTTTCGTGGGCCCAAGTTTAAAGTGACGCATCCAATGTATGCATTTACTGCAATGAAGAAGCAGATCAAATTCATCCACTTTGTTCATCAATGATCTTGAATTTTACAAACCAGCACATTCGGGGTCCTTGGGGCATCCTGGGACGTATTTGTTGACGTCACATAATTCAGGTAGAATTCTGCGTTCAAGTGAACGATTGTGTTTTAGGTCTGTTACTTTATATTGTCAGTGTTTTCCTCCGTCTGCCCTTACCAGCTGTAGTCCATCTCACCCGGCTTCACCCTGGCTTACGTGCATTATCCCCAGGCACTAAAGTTGGTCTCGGGATATGTGGTTCCAGTGGAGGTGCATATTTTTGTAAATCCGTAGAAAATGTAATGAGTATTCAACAACGTGTGTACAATTCATCGTTGTCAAAACCATGCTTAATCCGTTAAAAGAGCAAGGAGCAGTGTGACACAAAACAATGAAAAAACAACACCAACAAACATCTCAAACATTGTAACACGTTTACTCTCAAGCAGCTGCCTGGAAGCGCCACAGCATTGAACTACATTAACTACATCAGTTCAAAACAAAATACGCTAGCTAGCTACTCCATAGTCCAAGCTACGGTAAACGCTAGCCATATTTCACTGTCAGACAGGACACAACTCAAACTAGCTGAGAAAACAAAACAAATCAGATTGTATTGGTCCATACACATACTTAGCAGATCTTACTGAGGGTGTAGCGAATTGATTGTTCCTAGTTCCAACAGTGCAGTAATGTCTAACAATAAAAGAATGGAATTCAGAAATATATAAATATTAGTCCAGAGTATAAATACAGTACATGCATAAGTATGTGGACACCCCTTCAAATGATTGGATTTGGCTATTTCAGCCACACCTGTTGCTGACAGGTGTATAAAATTGAGCATACAGCCATTCAACCTCCATAGACACACATTGCCAGTAGAATGGCCTTACTGAAGAGATCAGTGACTTTCAACATGGTAACATCAAAGATGCCACCTTCCAACAAGTCAGTATGTCAAATTTCTGCCCTGCTAGCGATTTCCCCAGTCAACTGTAAGTGGTGTTATTGTGAAGTAGAAATGTCTAGGAGCAACAACAGCTCAATTGAGAAGTGGTAAACCACACAAGATCACAGAACGGACCACCCGAGTACTGAAGCGCTGTAGCGCATAACAATTGTCTGTCCTCAGTTGCCACACTCCCAACCTAGTTCCAAACTGCCTCTAGACGCAACGTCAGCACAATAACTGTTCGTCTGGGAGTTTCATGAAATGGCTTTCCATAGCTGAGCAGCTGCACACAAGCCTAAGGTCACTATGCGCAATGCCAAGCGTCGGCTGGAGTGGTGTAAGGCTCACCGCCGAATGACAAATCTGGGTTTGGCAGATGCCAGGAAAAAGCTACCTGCTCCAATGCATAGTGCCAACTGTAAAGTTTTGGTGGAGGAGGAATACTTGTCTGGGGATGTTTTTCATGGTTCGGCTAGGTCCCTTAGTTCCAGTGAAGGGAATTCTTAACGCTACAGCATGCAATTTAGACGATTCTGTGCTTCCAACTTTGTGTTAAGTTTGGGGAACGCCCTTTCCTATTTCAGCATGACAATGCCCCGTGCACAAAGCAAGGTCCATACAGAAATAGTTTGTTGAGATTGGTGTGGAAGAACTTGACTGGCCTGCACAGAGACTCCTGACCTCAATCCCATCGAACACCTTTGGGATGAATTGGAACGCAGACCGCAAGCCAGGCCTAATTGCCCTTCATCAGTGCCCAACCTCACTAATGCACTTGTGGCTGAATTGAAGCAAGTTCCCGCAGCAATGTTCCAACATCTAGTGGAAAGACTTCCCGGAAGTGGAGGCTGTATAGCAGCAAAGGGGAGACCAACTCCATATTAATGCTCATGATTTTGGAATGAGATGTTCAACGAGCATGTGTCCACATACTTTTGGGAATGTAGTGTATGTGATGGGATTCTCGTGGAAATTCAACACAGGGACACTCGAATTCAATCTTAAATGAATGAAGTTTTTTTTAATCAGCATGCTGGAGAGGTCAAACTTAGAAGTATAAAGTACTGTTCTGAGGTATCTCCCTCAGGGAAGTCCCATTAGATCTCTTATATACTGGTTACAGACACGTTACATAGTAATAGTTCATAGGGTTGGTTCCGGCATGTGTCTGGCACGCCTCCTGTCTTAACTTATAGAACATATTCTGGCCGTTCTGCCAGATGGTCCTAAGGAGAGGGTCATGCCAAAGCTGTGCTTATCAACAGTGCCAAACTAACAACTCTGCCATTAGACAGGCTTGATTGTATTTACAGCTCTGATCTGGATGGTGGACTAGCCCTGTGTTGGATAATTGTCAACGGCCATTCCAGTGGAGTGGTGCTTGGGGTGGGGGAGGGGCTAATGCCCCCCAAACCCTGATTATATAAATGTATAGGATACATAACACTGCAACACAGGCTAGAAACAGGCTGTTAAAGGCACCAGAAAGATGTGGCTCTATTGTACATGGGGATAACTGTATACATTCATTTAATTCAGGGTGGAAGGTAAAACCAAATAATTGATGGAGTTGGCTCTAAATACTACATTATGAGCAGCAGTAGTTCAGATGTTGAGGTTTTTCATCTGGTTATTATGACGAATAACGATTTGGCAGGTGTTGGTGTTCGCTGACTTTTTGGAGAGGGAAGGGTGGAGCTCTTCATTCCAGCATCTGTTAAGCTCTCATCCTAACGCGTATGAACTCAGAACTAAATCGTGCGGTTGACTAATTACGTGAGACATTAGTTCTGGGTTAACCAAGATTAACTCAGGGGTGAAAGATGTGTTCAACTCCAATGAATACTCAAAGGTTCTGAACATAAGACAGGAGGCATTACAAGTGTTATACGTTTTTACATTAGTAAAAAAATATACCACTAACATTTGAGAAATGTCCCAAAGTGATTTGAAAACTGTACATTTGTGGAAAGTAGTGAACAGTTACACACTTCAGGAGAAAGGAGGTATTTATAAGGATGCACCAATCAGAGATTTAGACTAATCAAATGTTTGGTCTAATGATATATTCTATGTACAATACTTCCTGTGTCACCAGGACAGAGCTAGTCCGTCCCCCTCCACCCTGCCGGAGTCCCCTGGTCACAACTCTCCTGGTAGCACCTTACTGCTGGGTCTCAAGAGGGTTTTGTGCGGCTGGTCGACTGCAGGAAAACAACAGGGCAGAGGGAGCTGTGAGAGAAGGACACGAGGATGGAGATTTGATGTCATCAAGTAAGAACAATGGGGTGTGTGGATGAGACCACAATCTGCTTCTGCAACTTCTGTTTATTTATAAACAGTAAAACGCTCAGGCTAGTTAATTGTCAATAGAATTTCATGAATGGAGGGTACCTAATAAACTGGGTGTATATTGATGATAACAGAGGCAGGTAGTCTTGTGTTTTAAGAGCGTTGGGCCACAAATTGAAAGGTTGCTGGTTTGGATCTCTGAGCCGACTTGGTAGAAAATCTGTCTGTGCCCTTGAGCAAGATACTAAACCTCCTGTAAATCACTTTGGATAACATCGTCTGCTAAATAACACTTACATTTTTTTTGTTATCGTGTTTGTTTATGGACCCATGTTTCCAAAACCTAGTTATTCAATGTCTTTGTTTCACAGGGGACACCCCTAACCGTCGTTCTCTCAGTGGCAGGTGCTTATCTTCTGGGCATCCTCAACCACATGTTGCTGACGAGACAGAGAAGAGTCTTTCCAGATCAGAACATCTCAAGAAACATCAGCAGAGGTGTACAGGGAAGAAACCTCACCACTGCTGCTCTGACTGTGGGAAGAGTTTCACAAACCGGAGTGACTTCATTATTCACCAGCGGATTCACACCGGAGAGAAACCGTACTGCTGCTCACAGTGTGGGAAGAGTTTCGCCGTTTCTAACACCTTAAAATCTCACCTGAGAATTCATACAGGGGAGAAGCCTTACCCCTGCCTTGATTGTGGGAAAAGCTTTTCATATTTGGGAGCCCTAAACATACACAAGCTAACACACACTGGAGTGAAGCCTTATAGCTGTGATCAATGTGGGAAGAGCTATGCTGTATCAGATGCCCTAACTATACCACCAGTGCATACACAGTTATATCTGTGATCAGTGTGGGAAGGCACACAGGAAATTCACACCAGCGAACACACACTGGAGCCTTATAGCTGTGATCAGTGTGGGAAGAACTTTGCTCTAACTTCCTCCCCTGACTAGACACCATCGGACACACACTGGAGAGAGAGACCTTATGTCTGTGTCTATGTGGGAAGAGCTTTCGCTAGCTTCCTTGAATACACACCAGCTAACACACACTGGAGAGAAGCCTTTTAGATGTGATAAGTGTGGGAAGAGCTTTGCTATAACTTCCTCCTGACTAGACACCATCGGACACACACTAGAGAAACCTTTTACCTGTGTTAAGTGTGGGAAGAGCTTCCAGTCAATCAGGAACACTAAATTCACACCAGCGAACACACACTGGAGTGAAACCTTATAGATATTTGCTCAGTGTGGCAAGAGCTTTGCTCAATCAGTACACCTGAATATACACCAGAGACAACACACAGGAGAGAAACCTTTTAGCTGTGAACAGTGTGGGAAGAGCTTTGCTGTGTCAGAAAAACTTACTATACACACCAGCGCATACACACACAGGAAGAAGCCTTATAGCTGTGATCAGTGTGGGAAGAGCTTCAGTCAATCAGGACCCTAAATTCACACCAGCGAACACACACTGGAGAGAAACCTATGTTTGTCTATGTAGGAAGCGCTTTGCTTATTTAGGGCAATTGAAAAAAAAACACCAGAAAACAAAAACGTGCCGTATTTCCTCTCCCTCCTATCTGTCACCGGTTCCAGTACACTAAATAAAAGGATCAATAGGAAACATCTAGTGAACAGTCATATCCATCTCCCATTCTTAAACAGTTGCCTCAGTCTGATCACCATGGTAACCTCTGTGGAGCAATATGCAGCTCTGATCTAGGATCAGGTCTCCCCTATCTATGTAATATCACATATTGATCTACATGAAGAAATGTTATCATAGGAAATGTCATAGTGAACCTGTGGGGATGTTGATAATTGTATCTTCTTTCATACACTGCCCTTTGGCATTTTTCCTATTTTGTTGTATTACAACCTGTAATTTAAATTAATTTTTATTTGGATTTCATGTAATGGGCATACACAAAATAGTCCAAATTGGTGAAGTGAAATGAAAAATATTACTTGTTTAAAAATTATAATAAATAAAACAAAAGTGTGTTCTTATGTATTCACCCCCTTTGCTATGAAGCATCTAAATATGATCTGGTACAACCAATTACCTTCAGAAGTCACATAATTAGTTTAAATGAAGTCCACCTGTGTGCAATCTAAGTGTCACATGATCTGTCACACGATCTCAGTACAGATATATATATTGTTATACAGTGTGGAGAACAAGTATTTGATACACTGCCGATTTTGCAGGTTTTCCCTACTTACAAAGCATGTAGAGGTTTGTAATTGTTATCATAGGTACACTTCAATTGTGAGAGACGGAATCTAAAACCAAAATCCAGAAAATCACGTATGATTTTAAGTAATTAATTTGCATTTTATTGCATGACATAAGTAATAGATCACCTACCAACCAGTAAGAATTCCAGCTTTCACAGACCTGTTTTTTTCTTTACAAGCCATCCTGTTCTCCACTCATTACCTGTATTAACTGCACCTGTTTGAAGTGGTTACCTGTATAGAAGACACCTGTCCACACACTCAATCAAACAGACTCCAACTCTCCACAATGGCCAAGACCAGAGAGCTGTGTAAGGAGATCAGGGTTAAAATTGTAGACCTGCACAAGGCTGGGATGGGCTTCAGGACAATAGGCAAGCAGCTTGGTGAGAAGGCAACACCTGTTAGCGCAATTATTAGAAAATGGAAGAAGTTCAAGATGACGGTCAATCACCCTCGGTCTGGGGCTCCATGCAAGATCTCACCTGGGGCATCAATGATCATGAGGAAGGCGAGGGATCAGCCCAGAACTACATGGCAGGACCTGGTCAATGACCTGAAGAGAGCTGGGACCACAGTCTCAAAGAAAACCATTAGTAACACACTACGCCGTCATGGATTAAAATCCTGCAGCGCACGCAAGGTCCCCTGCTCAAGCCAGCGCATGTCCAGGCCCGTCTGAAGTTTGCCAATGACCATCTGGATGATCCAGAGGAGGAAAATGGGAGAAGGTCATGTGGTCTGATGAGACAAATAGAGCTTTTTGGTCTAAACTCCACTCGCCGTGTTTGGAGGAAGAAGAAGGATGAGTACATCCCCAAGAACACCATCCCAACCATGAAGCATGGAGGTGGAAATCATTCTTTGGGGATGCTTTTTCTGCAAAGGGACAGGATGACTGCACCGTATTGAGGGGAGGATGGATGGGGTCATGTATCACAAGATCTTTGCCAACAACCTCCTTCCCTCAGTAAGAGCATTGAAGATTGGTCGTGGCTGGGTCTTCCAGCATGACAACGACCCGGAACACACAGCCAGGGCAACTAAGGAGTGGCTCTGTAGAAGCATCTCAAAGTCCTGGAGTGGCCTAGCCAGTCTCCAGACCTGAACCCAATAGAAAATATTTAGAGGTAGCTGAAAGTCTGTATTGCCCAACGACAGCCCCGAAACCTGAAGGATCTGGAGATGGTCTTTATTGAGGAGTGGGCCAAAATCCCTGCTGCAGTGTGTGCAAACCTGGTCAAGAACTACAGGAAATGTATGATCTCTGTAATTGCAAACAATAGGTTTCTGTACCAAATATTAGGTTCTGCTTTTCTGATGTATCAAATACTTATGTCATGCAATAAAATGCTAATTAGTACTTAAAAATCATATAATGATTTTCTGGATTTTGTTTTAGATTCCATCTCACAGTTGAAGTGTACCTATGATAAAAAAATTACAGACCTCTACATGCTTTGTAAGTAGGAAAAGTTGCAAAATCGGCAGTGCATCAAATACGTGTTCTCCCCACTGTATGTATACACCTGTTCTGACAGGCCCCAGAGTCTGCAACACCACTAAGCAAGTGGCACCATGAAGATCAGGAGGCCTCCAAACAGGTCCGGGGCCCAACTTGTGGAGAAGTACAGATCAGGGTTGAGTTGTAAAATTATGTCTGAAACTTTGAACATCCAACGGAGCACCATTAAATCCATAAAAATGGAATGGCCTAAGCATACTGCTAAAGCAACACTCGAGTGGTTTAAGGGGGAAACATGTAAATGTCTTGGAATGGCCTAGTCAAAGCCCAGACCTCAATCCAGTGAGAATCTGTGGTATAACTTAAAGATGATGTATACCAGCGGAATCCAACCAACTTGAAGGAGCTGGAGCAGTTTTGCCTTGAAGAATGGGCAAAAATAGAGACACCCCAAGAGACTTGCAGCTGTAATTGCTGCAACAAAAAAAAAAAAGGGGGGGATAATGTAGAATAATGTTTCAACAATAGGTGTATATTCATTTATTCAATTGATCAATACATTCAATCCATTATCTTCTAAACAAGAAGATATCACTTAAATGGTGTATTTTATAAATCTGTATTTTTTAAAATGATCCTCAATCTAATCCATAATATATTGGATAATAATTTCCAGTTCAAGGCAAGATCTATGCATACTGTGTCTTGTAACAACGGTTAATGTAATAACTTTTAGATTTATAATGTAATAAAACTGGTAAATGTAACATCTTGTTGGTTAATATGATAAAATGTTGAATTGTTATAGTAATAACTTTTCCATTTAATGTAATAAGTTACTTTTATCAGGTGAGTTACAACTTTAATGAATAATGTAATAACACCTAAACCAATGTTTTTATGTGTTACCTCACTAATGTTAATGCACATACCACCCTCCACCAATTACAAACATACACACACAAACCTATGCACTTGTACTCATACACAAACACACACTCTAATCATTGGTCACATACACATATTTAACAGATGTTATTGCAGGTGTAGGAATGCTTGTGTTCCTAGCTCCAACAGTGCAGTAATATCTAACAATACACACACACACACACACACACATCTAAAAGTAAAAGATTAGAATTCTTGAAATATACACACCTGTACAATCGAATTATATATATATATATAAAAATATACATATATATATATATATATATAAAAATATACATACATACATACACACACATTGATAAAAAATAAACTGAATGAATCTGTAGACCTTATAGTCAATGAGCCGTGGTGCTCGGTTGTCTCACTGGGGTGAAAATGTCTCATAGTGATTTTTTTGTCCTGGAGTTGAAAATGTGTTCTATCATACACATCAGAATGACCTGTTATTTATTTTAAAAGAAAATTATACATTTGTAACTTGTTTTGACAAGTAGTTCTGAAACATCATAAAAATGACCTTGAAAACGTGACCAGGCTTCGTGTGGGGGAGCTGACCGTACCCCCACCCCATCATGTGCTACCGCTCCACCCTGATCACCACTGAGAAGTCATGACACGCCTAAGAGGACTTTTCAGATAGAAACATAAAATAGACAAAAACATACTTTTGATAATGTAATGTATTTATCAGATGGATGAAACAGGACCAAAATACACATTTGGAAAATGTGAAGATCATTGAAGCTTAAAAAGTAGGGACCAAGTATGGACCGTTGCCGTTGCCATTTCTTCTTCCGGCGCCGACAGAGATGGCCGCCTGCTTCGCGTTCTGAAACTATGCAGTTTTGTTTTACGTGTTATTTCTTACACTAGTACCCCAGGTCATCTTAGGTTTCTTTATACAGCCGAGAAGAACTACTGAATATAAGATCGCGTCAACTCACCATCAGTACGACCAAGAATATGTTTTCGCGATGCGGATCCTGTATTCTGCCTTACAACCAGTGTAACCGAGTGGATCACATGCAGCGACCAAAAAAAACGACTCAGAAAAAAAGAGGGAAACGAAGCGGTCTTCTGGTCAGACTCCGGAGACGGGCACATCGTGCACCACTCCCTAGCATTCTTCTTGCCAATGTCCAGTCTCTTGACAACAAGGTTGATGAAATCCGAGCAAGGGTAGCATTCCAGAGGACATCAGAGACTGTAACGTTCTCTGCTTCACGGAAACATGGCTAACTGGAGAGACGCAATCCGAAAGCGGTGCAGCCAGCGGGTTTCTCACGCATCGCGCCGACAGAAACAAACATCTTTCTGGTAAGAAGACGGGCGGGCGTATGCCTTATGGCCAACGTGACATGGTGTGATGAAAGAAACATACAGGAACTCAAATCCTTCTGTTCACCTGATTTAGAATTCCTCACAATCAAATGTAGACCGCATTATCTACCAAGAGAATTCTCTTCGATTATAATCACAGCCGTATATATCCCCCCCCAAGCAGACACATCGATGGCTCTGAACGAACTTTATTTAACTCTCTGCAAACTGGAAACGATTTATCCGGAGGCTGCATTCATTGTAGCTGGGGATTTTAACAAGGCTAATCTGAAAACAAGACTCCTAAATTTTATCAGCATATCGATTGCACAACCAGGGGTGGAAAGACCCTGGATCATTGTTACTCTAACTTCCTAACCAGAAACCTTGGATTGATGGCAGCATTCGTGTGAAACTGAAGGCACGAACCACTGCTTTTAATCAGGGCAAGGTGTCTGGTAACATGACTGAATACAAACAGTGCAGCTATTCCCTCCGCAAGGCTATCAAACAAGCTAAGCGCCAGTACAGAGACAAAGTAGAATCTCAATTCAACGGCTCCAGACACAAGAGGTATGTGGCAGGGTCTACAGTCAATCACGGACTACAGGAAGAAACCCAGCCCAGTCACGGACCAGGATGTCTTGCTCCCAGGCAGACTAAATAACTTTTTGCCCGCTTTGAGGACAATACAGTGCCACTGACACGGCCTGCAACGGAAACATGCGGTCTCTCCTTCACTGCAGCCGAAGTGAGTAAGACATTTAAACGTGTTAACCCTCGCAAGGCTGCAGGCCCAGACGGCATCCCCAGCCGCGCCCTCAGAGCATGCGCAGACCAGCTGGCCGGTGTGTTTACGGACATATTCAATCAATCCCTATACCAGTCTGCTGTTCCCACATGCTTCAAGAGGGCCACCATTGTTCCTGTTCCCAAGAAAGCTAAGGTAACTGAGCTAAACGACTACCGCCCGTAGCACTCACATCCGTCATCATGAAGTGCTTTGAGAGACTAGTCAAGGACCATATCACCTCCACCCTACCTGACACCCTTGACCCACTCCAATTTGCTTACCGCCCAAATAGGTCCACAGACGATGCAATCTCAACCACACTGCACACTGCCTAACCCATCTGGACAAGAGGAATACCTATGTGAGAATGCTGTTCATCGACTACAGCTCGGCATTCAACACCATAGTACCCTCCAAGCTCGTCATCAAGCTCGAGACCCTGGGTCTCGACCCCGCCCTGTGCAACTGGGTACTGGACTTCCTGACGGGCCGCCCCAGGTGGTGAGGGTAGGCAACAACATCTCCTCCCCGCTGATCCTCAACACTGGGGCCCCACAAGGGTGCGTTCTGAGCCCTCTCCTGTACTCCCTGTTCACCCACGACTGCGTGGCCATGCACGCCTCCAACTCAATCATCAAGTTTGCGGACGACACAACAGTGGTAGGCTTGATTACCAACAACGACGAGACGGCCTACAGGGAGGAGGTGAGGGCCCTCGGAGTGTGGTGTCAGGAAAACAACCTCACACTCAACGTCAACAAAACTAAGGAGATGATTGTGGACTTCAGGAAACAGCAGAGGGAACACCCCCCTATCCACATCGATGGAACAGTAGTGGAGAGGGTAGCAAGTTTTAAGTTCCTCGGCATACACATCACAGACAAACTGAATTGGTCCACTCACACAGACAGCATCGTGAGGAAGGCGCAGCAGCGCCTCTTCAACCTCAGGAGGCTGAAGAAATTCGGCTTGTCACCAAAAGCACTCACAAACTTCTACAGATGCACAATCGAGCATCCTGGCGGGCTGTATCACCGCCTGGTATGGCAACTGCACCGCCCTCAACCGTAAGGCTCTCCAGAGGGTAGTGAGGTCTGCACAACGCATCACCGGGGGCAAACTACCTGCCCTCCAGGACACCTACACCACCCGATGCTACAGGAAGGCCATAAAGATCATCAAGGACATCAACCACCCGAGCCACTGCCTGTTCACCCCGCTGTCATCCAGAAGGCGAGGTCAGTACAGGTGCATCAAAGCTGGGACCGAGAGACTGAAAAACAGCTTCTATCTCAAGGCCATCAGACTGTTAAACAGCCACCACTAACATTGAGTGGCTACTGCCAACACACTGTCAATGACACTGACTCTACTCCAGCCACTTTAATCATGGGAATTGATGGGAAATGATGTAAATATATCACTAGCCACTTTAAACAATGCTACCTTATATAATGTTACTTACCCTACATTGTTCATCTCATATGCATACGTTGATACTGTACTCTATATCATCGACTGCATCCTTATGTAATACATGTATCACTAGCCACTTTAACTATGCCACTTGGTTTACATACTTATCTCATATGTATATACTGTACTCGATATCATCTACTGTATCTTGCCTATGCTGCTCTGTACCATCACTCATTCATATATCCTTATGTACATATTCTTTATCCCCTTACACTGTGTATAAGACAGTAGTTTTTGGAATTGTTAGTTAGATTACTTGCTTTTTATTACTGCATATTTGATTTGATTTGATTTGAAGAATGTGAAGAGTGAAGAACATTTTAGACTCTGACTCCAATATTACATGATGCTAAAGACCCATAATTGTAACAATGAATCTAGTCAAGGTAACAAGCCTTCAGTCACCACTCAGAATACTAGAATATGCAAGTGTCTAGGTTTACCATTATGCATTCATTAAAATACTAAGTGACAAGAGCTAATATCTTGAAATTCTGTTGTCAATTTGTTTACTGTAAAATAGCATTGTATCTGGTCAAACACAATTTTTTCTAAGGGTTGGTAACAGCCTGATTGGTCGGCTATTTGAGCCAGTAAAGGGGCTTTACTCTTCTTGGGTAGCAGAATGACTTTAGCTTCCCTCCAGGCCTGAGGCACACACTCTCTAATAGGCTTAAATTGAAGATGTGGCAAATAGGAGTGGCAATATCGTCTACTATTATCCTCAGTCATTTTCCATCTACATTGTCAGACCCCGGTGGCTTGTCATTGTTGATAGACAATAATTTATTCACTTCTTCCACACTGATTTTATGGAATTCTAAAGTACAATTCTTGTCTGTCATAATTTGGTCCGATATACTTGGATGTGTCGTGTCAGTGTTTGTTGCTGACATGTCATCCCTTAGTTTTCTTATCTTGCCAATGAAAAAAAGTAATCTCGGGTTTGCAATATCAGTGGGCTTTGTGATGAATGAGCCATCTCTATAAGCAAATCAAATCAAATGTTATTTGTCACATACACATGGTTAGCAGATGTTAATGCGAGTGTAGCGAAATGCTTGTGATACTGCATAGTTTCCTAGCAATGCAAAGCGAGGCGGCCATCTCTGTCGGCGCCGGAAGGTCTGTTGAAAACACAGGTTTAGATGTTATCCGTTTTGTTCTACAATCTGTATCAGCTAACATCACTTCTTGTGAATTTTGAAGTATTTATGGAATAAAAAGAACAATTGCAAAGGCTTCATAATTCATGAAATT